>NW_026865659.1:0-184072 GCF_026571515.1 Ruditapes philippinarum
ATAACCCCCTTTTGGGTTCATAAAAGAAAAACAATTAAAACAAAGATACTTTTTGTTAAATGGCAATTACAGTAAAAATAACTATGAGAGCGTTTTAAATTAAAATACTACTTCTTTTAATCATGATTTTAACATGAATTTATATCTTGCGACATTTAACGGTAGTGTTTGCCGCGACATTTAACGGTAGCGGATATTCGTGCGACATTAAACGTTAACATTGCGACATTTAAACGGCAAATGATTTTGCGACATTTAGCGGCAGTTGCGACATTTAGCGGTATTGATGCGACATTTAGCGGTAAGTGCGACATTTAGCCGCGTTGCGACATATAACGGCGCCACACATGACCTTTTGAAATGAACAACAATAACTTGAACATAATGTATCTTTAAGAAAGATACTTCACCGCGGTAAACATTGTTTTGCATTATTTCTAAGTCAGAATAGGACGTTATCTATTTAAACAGGAAACTTAAAATAACAGAGGACTTTAAAGTTACTTCCGAAATTAGTCAGAAGTTCTGTAAAGGTTGGTTCTTCGGATCTGATTTATATTCTGTCAAAAATGTAAGATTACTTAGTCAAGGGCAATAACTCTAAAAATACTAAATATATCCACACGAAAATACCCAGGTGCACAACTACACATGCTGATCAACATTACTATAAAGTTTCAGTTGAAATAAATGGCCCATCCTTATCTGTATCACCTTCAACAGTGCCAGAATAAACTGAACAACATAAAATATAACTTAATCAAAGCCTAAAGATTTCATAATGCTATAAATAATACTAAATTCTATTGTTAAAAAAACTATTATGAAATTACTCTGTTATGAAAACTTATACTTTTGTTGTTACTTCACAATATTCAAACACAAACATTGAATTCTTTTTTTATGTCCTGTTTTTGGCTTTTAAACAGCATGAAGGTCTTTATTTTAAAAAAATAATTTTTTTTTGTAACAAAAAACGAAAAAAAGGTTTTTTAAAATTTATAAAGTTTTTTAAATAAAGTCTTCATTAAAAAAATTTTTTCTACGGGTTTTGGGTGCATTTGGGGAAATATAAATTGACCTTAAGCTTTTAAAAGAAATTAAAAACATCAGAAAAAACGTTGATCAATAGATAACGGGTTTAACTCCCATATATTTTAAAATTTCGGTGAATTTTTTTGCACAACCTTTATTTTTTTTTAATGTTTTTAAAATAAATAAGCGATGTCCTTTTTAAAATAAAACCGTTCTATTTGGTGTTAGTACTTGCATTTCCGCTTTTTGTAAATATATTTTATGCCAACAATTTTTTTTAGTATTACAGTTTACGAGTAGACAATACATGTACATATTGAGCCATAAAGACAGCTGAAGTAAACAGATGTGTGCAAATATTTTTTTGTGTTAAGATGATAAGATAAATATGTTGCAAATATTTGTTTGTGTTAAGATGATAAGATAAATATGTTGCAAATATTTGTTTGTGTTGAATATGCTGCAGATATATATCTTGAATTATCGAGCAGACTTTATTAAAAATAACGCACTGAACGTTCTTTCTTTTTCTGTGGTTCTGCGTATACTGAAGCTACAAGTCTTGTTCTTTCAATTTCCAATTTTTATTTCCAATTCTATAACAGGAAACATTTTAAATTGTTTGATGTAGTAAAGAAAACAAGAAAAAAAAACAATAAAAAACCCAAACTAAACCAATAATAAAAAAAGCCAGCAATAACATATCTACATATAAAAACGTACATCCAACATCAAAGCATGGGAAAAATTAACAATTATGGCAGTATCTGTTATTTTTATTACACTGTATTTCCCATTTTCTTAGATTTTAAATATAATAGAAAAAATATAATATGTATTTACATTCAATCACATTCATCACATGTTCACAGTTATACAATAATTAAAGCATATGGTCTTATTTTAAAGATTTGGTGTAAGGGACAAAAAATAGAGAAAAACAGAATCCCTAAAGAAAGTCCAACACGACAAAATTGAAAATGTTGAAAGCTCGGTTTGATCGCGCCTGTTCATGGACGGTAGTTACCGTCCACGCCCCCTATCAGCCTTAAGCAGAATTCAACATTTAATCATTGTAATGGTGAAATTTGAAATGTGTTCATACGGCGGACGGTTATCATGAGGTTGCATAAATGAAAAAAAAATATTCTCAGTTTCTAAACATTCACAGTCTGACATTTTGTTGTACATGTACAATGTTAGTTACAAAATGTTGGTTTTCCGTTTTACACTTGTTCTTTGTAATAATTAAAATATGTTAGAATTAGAATAAGAAAAAATATCCGAGGATTAAATGTGAAATATTATAAGTACATGTAGTTATTTAATAAAATTGTCAATAAATAAATGATTTGATATTGGCCCTGTCATTTGTCCTCGGGTCAGTCGTAATGGCCCTCGGCCTTCGGGCTTCGGCCTATACGACTGCCCTCGGACAAATAACAGGGCCAATATCAAATCACTTATTTATTAACATATAATATAAAATGTTATTAGGAGACAACTGTTACCACTGCTATTGGTTTGTAACATATTGGATATTTAAAATACCGTGTACAGAGATGATACTTTGTCATTATAATTAATATAAAAAGCTATAAAAAACGTCCCACGCCTTGGGTTAATTCAACGGAATGTTAACATTTGGACTACTTAAAAGACGTTAAATTTTGTTTGCTGTTGTTGTTTTTTTGTGTGTTTATTTTTTTAAATTTTTTTTTTTGGTTTTATTTCCTGTAAAGACAATAATTCGGAAAGTAAAGATTTTAAATAAATGATCTTTCTTTCAGTTATAAAATCGTTGTTCATATGACTGACGGATTTAGTGTATGTTGTTGACTTTAAAGAAACTAATTAGTGAATGTTAGACTTTTAATATTGACAATTTTAGAGAAACCAAACGTTATCAACGTTATAATTATGGTATGTAATTATATGAGCCGCGTCACGACAAAACCAACATAATGGGTTTGCGACCAGCATGGATCCAGACCAGCCTGCGCAGTCTGATCAGGATCCATGCTGTTCGCTTACAAACCCTATTACAAGTAGAGAAACTGATAGCGAACAGCATGGATCCTGATCAGACTGCGCGGATGCGCAGGCTGGTCTGGATCCATGCTGGTCGCAAACCCATTATATTGGTTTTGTCATGACGCGGCTCATATTTCCTTAGAAACTTCTCAATACTTGAGTAGAAGCTTAAATTGGTATGCTTGTACTTGCACGTGTTTATCAAACTTAAAACTTAAAAGAATTGAAAATCTACTATGGATACATTTCAATAACAATGTGCTTCTAACATTTAGAACTGCCTGACAGTATGCGTGATATACGTCTCAAAAGATGTATTTAAAATAAATGCTACTACAAACTTCATTTGGAAGAGACAGAAACTTATGTGGTTAAAAACCAAACATGGCAATGAAGGGAATGCTCGGCGTTTTCGTCGATTGTTGGTCACTATTATTTGCTCGGTCTTTGCTAAATGAGACTTTTTATCTCAAGCCTTTAATGCTCAAAAGACGAAACAACTTCTTAAAGGAGAGATATCTTCAAAAGCAAGGAATAAATACATGCTGAAGGCGTTAGAAAAAGATCGAAATTTTTTTAGTACGATATCGTACATGCCTACAATGTTAGCGCTTGACGTATTACGCCAGCCAAGTATATTGCCACTTAAATCTGCGAAAGAAGAATCCTTTGGAATTAAAACTAACACAACTGGATGGAAACAGTTTTGTGAACAGAATTTAAAGAATAACCTTACTTTTGCTAAATATGCAGATAAAATAAATGTTAAGGAAATTGTGCAAAATTCTAAATTAAACATTACAATACCAAAAACGTACGCAACTGTTTCACTCGCAGAGAACATAACTCTAAAAATGATACAAACACTTCCAAATAAGTATGTTTTTAAAGCAAGCCACGGGTCAGCAATGACAGTCATAATAAACAATAACTCGTTCATTTGTCATGGTTATTGTGCAAAAGGTAATTATATTGGAAATAACAAATTAGCACAGCTTAAGTTTTTAATAAGAAATTGTCGCAAATGGCTGTCTATTGACTTTGGTAAGGAACATAATGAGCAACACTACTCTTTGATTCATCGACGTTGTTTCTTCGAGGAAATGATATCGCAAAATGATGACTACAAAATATATACTTTTTATGGAAAACCTGCAATTATTGAAGTGCACACAGATTGGTATCATGAACGACATTGTCAAACGTTTTACACACCTGCCTGGCATAAGATTAATATGGTTAAAACAGAACCCGAACCCGCAACTGTTGTGGAGAAGCCGAGTCGTCTAAGAGAGATGTTGGAAATTGCAAAGCAACTATCTCGTGATTTTGTATTTGTCCGTGTCGATATGTATGTCAGTAAACAAAACATTGTGTTTTCAGAACTAACTTTCTCACCGACTGCGTGTCGTACAACCTTTTCACCGCCCATTGCAGATAAATTCTATGGGTTACTGGCCACTGGTGGTAATCAAGATCCAGAGAGTATCATTGCGCTATTGACATAAAATCCACAATCCTTAGTTTCTTAAATCATGATTAAGTGAAACTATGATAATTTGATTCTATGAGTTTCAAACATACAAATGAGCCGCGTCATGACAAAACCAACGTAGTGCGTTTGCGACCAGCATGGATCCAGACCAGACTGATCAGGATCCATGCTGTTCGTTATCAGTTTCTCTACTTGTAATAGGATTTTTAGGCGAACAGCATGGATCCTGATCAGACTGCGCGGACGCGCAGGCTGGTCAGGATCCATGCTGGTCGCAAACGCACTATGTTGATTTTGTCATGACGCGGCTCAAATATGAGCAATATCCTATGCAAAATAAGCGATACTAAGGAAATTGTGTTTAGCTGTTTCAACCGACTTGTTTTGCGTCAAAAGTGAGATTATGTGTTATGTTTTATTATCTTTTGTTTATATTGTTTGTTTCTTTGATGTTGTTTTGTGTGTGTGCGTGCGTGCGGGCGTGTGTTGGTGTGTGTGTGTGTGTGGGGGGGGTTATTTGTTTGTTTGACTGAAAACTAGAGGTGTAACGATTCATCGATGCATCGATGCATCGCGATCTGCCTTGTCCTCGATGTATGCATCGTAATGAAATTATAAATTCCAATATATTGCGATGCAATACTTATTTCACCTCCCGATGTATCGATACAGCGGGAAGAAAAATAGGGGCTCGGATGAAAACAATAAACAAGCGCGACTATTATCATATCATCGTTGTCATCTCGTTTCCCCATGTCCGCAATCATTTAACGGTAACTAACAAAGTTTTATCAATTCCATATAAATGGGCTGGTGTTGTTTGAACTTGTTTATAATAAAAAAAATAATTAGAGATCTATGCGTTTTCAACAAACATGAATTTTTAATTTTATTTAGTCTCACTTGATGTCGGATTAAAAATTGAAAACATACTTGATGTAGAGTATTGGCTTACAGGATAAAATACTCAAACATGATTTTTCATGTATACATTATTTCTGGCAAAATTAGGTGTTGTCCTTGCAGATGTGGCACATATCCTTGTTGAACATCCACTTGTCAAAACCTAAACAAAAAGGGAAAAAGAATTCAAGGTGCAAGGTGGATCACAGTTCAGACCTAAATTCATATGAGCCCATACGATTATATCAAATCAGATCTAGACATGTATCCTTATTATTGAAAGAATTACTATGTTCAATTGATTAGTTGATGCTGGTCTATTTTTAAGATTTGGTTTAAGGGACAAAAACTCTTGCATACTGTTCAATTTCATAATTTTTGCAAAGGGAGACAAATTCCGCCGGTCTTGTCTGATACTTGTTTCAAAAGAGAGATGACTCTATTGGGTTTTATTAGTCGCCGGCGGAAGAAACCCGGCGACTATATTTGTAAACAGTTTAATTAATATTTATACCTATGGGTAGATAGAAGGCCTTAAATCTGAAAATAAAAGCATATCAATTACTGAACAATTAAAGACCACAATTGTTTATTCAGTTATCTCAAAAAACTTCAAAACATACAATAACGGTTGCTCAATGGTAATGAAACATTGAAATATTGAACATCTTAAAAAGCAAACATTAATTTTTTTTGTAAAATGAAATTCATGATGTATCCCTATGGACATGTCATTGAATTTTAGGGATACTTTTACTTTTTTCAAAAGTTGTCCAAGCGTTGCTATTTATGGTAAATAAATCAATCAATGGATATTTGAATGAACATTTTTCAAAATTATTTGTTGTTTAATATCTTATGAGACCTATTCTATTTTATATTTTATTTATTAAAAACAGTTTCTCCCTGTTCTTTTGTAAGAATCACGGGACTACACGGGAGAATCACATGTATCTATCAAATCACCTTTCATCTTTTATTCACTATTGATATTGTGACGTCATCGTCATGGCATGATTATGTGGAAAATAATAATTTACAACCTTGGACATTTGTTAAAATAGTGAGGATTATTTAAATTTACATTAATGATAAAAATTGCAATAATTTACTATATTTTTTTTAATAATATTGACATGTTCAAACAATTATAAACATCTTCTACTGTGCAGCTATGATAATGTGAGAGTGACGTTGCATTTTTTGTGTACACAAAAGTTTACAATCTTTGTCTGAATTGGTAAAACAGGGTATTTAGAAGTGAATATGATTCAAAATCAGAAATAGAATTTGAAAAGTCTCGATGGCAAAGTTGGTTAAGTCACTAGGATGCCATACAAATTAAATTAAAGTTGTCAAACCTTTTTTTCCTTTTTCTTTCCCTATTTTTATCTTTACATGAGATGCAAATTAATTGGAATATAAAGGCAGTTTTGTTATAATTTCGAATAATTTATATATACCGGAAATAATATTTTTTTTTCTGTGTAGTGTGTAATATATATTAGTAGTACTTTTGCAGTGCATAAGTTTTTCGTGCCAATTTAACTATAGTTGAAACAATTTTTGTACATGTATGCATTCCGTATCAGGTTGCACCAACTTGCTAGATATAGCAACATTTAAAAAACTAAAGTGAAATGAGAAGTTAATAGAAAATAACACAGTGCTAATAATCTTTACAAGAAAAAAAGAAATTCTTAATCGATTGATAATTATACAAAAAAATTTGGGACCGAACCTGGCTGTCTTGCATAGATATGTAAACACAACTTTACCTACTGCGTTACGCCGACAGTTGGTTAATTTGTCGATATTTTAATTTATATGGCAAGCCTGCTTGACTTAAGATATTAAACATAATATGATAACTGTTTTACACCGTTAAAGTGGACTTGACCACCGCGTCACTAAATAATTATCCTAAACGCACAGTATGTATGTTATTATAACATAGTATTATCATGTCAATTCAACGTTTGTCATCATTATCACTGTACTAAATTAATACATGTATACAAAAAAGTAGTTGTCGTTGACTTCAAAGCACTTGCCCCTCACCACTGTGAGTTCGAATCTTTCATGTCGGGAAGCTATCCTGATAGGTAACGGAACGTCGGCGGTTCTACTCAGGTGCCCGCTTGTGTGTGAGATAATGCACGGAAGGGCACTTGCATGCGGTCTTCCTCTACCAGTAAAGCTGGAACGTCGCCATGACTTGTACTACGTCGGTGTCATGTTAAACCAAATCAAACAAAATAATTCAAAAAATGTTGAATACAATAGCAAACTGTGTATGACTGATGAACAGTGTTTCTCTTTAAGTTCGCGAAATATATATTTTGCTAAATTCAATAATATAATTGTATATCAAAGTGGTTGAAGTTACATATGTTTGCGCATGCAACTTTTTTCGCGGACACAAACCTTCGCGGGAATGTATCCAACGCGAAAAACGCTAACTTAAAAAGCGTGAAATAATTTCTAGGAATACAGTTTCTCCGAATTGAGAGGCATTAGCATACAGTCATGTCAAAGCAGTGATTTTCCTGTGAGTTGTCCTTCACTAGACATCTTTGACTTCATTATGTATTGTGTATTATGTATTTACATGGAAATTCATCAATTAGCCATACCGGGAGAGTACAATAGGGCGGCGCAAGGAAGGAAAGGGACATGAAATAAGTGAAAGGATGAGAACTACAAGGGGTCATTTCTTTTCCTGCTACTTTTATAATTAATCCACAATTTTAACAGTTTGGCCCACAGACGCTTGGGGTCAGATCCTAGCCCTCAACGTGATACGCCCCTGTAAACACTCTATCAACAAGATTGCATTTGAGAAAAATGCTATGCCACCGCATGGTTCAAATTTCATAGCTGTACACAAAGGACAAGAAAGTAGGTCACATCATCAAAATCTAGGTCACCTGATATCAAAGTTCAATTTTACAACTAAAACTGTGCACATGGTCAAAATGTCATTGCTGTACATCAAAGGACAAGAAAGTAGGTCACTGTCCCCTTGGGCAAGGCATAATTTTGACCCAAGGGTTTAATTCAAAACAATTTTGATACAGGTCCACCAAAACAACATTTCAAGTCAAATATCTAAGCTATAGCTTTCTCCCATTTAGAAAACATTTGTTTTATTTTTCTGTTTTTACTATGTGTACATAATGAGAATCACTGCCCCCGGCAGGGCCAATTTTGACACCAGGGGAAAATTTTGAACAACTTTGGTAGAGGACCTATAAATGATATTATATATCAAACATCAAAGCTCTATGCCTTGTACCTTCAGACAAAAATATTTTTTATTTTTTTCACTATATGTACATAATGAAAATCAATGACCCCCGGGGCGGAACCAATTTTGACCCCAGGGCTATAATTTGAACAATCTTGCCAGAGGTTCACTACACAATGTTTCATGCAAAAATATCTTAACTCTAGCCTTTGTAAATTTAGAGAAGATGATTTTTTAAGTTTGTACTATATACATATAAGGAAAACCTATGGCCTCCAGGGGGCGGGGCTAATTTTGACACAAAGAGGCAAAATTTGAATAACTTTTGTAGAGTACCTTCAGATGATATAATTTAACAAATATTAAAGCTCTAAGCCTTGTACATTCAGACAATAAGATTTATTTATTTTTTACTATATGTATATATTGAAATCAATGACCCCAAGGGCGGGGGCAATTTTTTGACCCCAGGGCTATATAATTTTGAACAATCTTGCTAGAGGTTTACTTCACAATGTTTCATGCAAAATATCTAACCTCTAGCATTTGTCAATTGCTAGAAGAATTTTTTTTGAAGTTTTTACTATAAGTTTTTACTATATACATATAAGGAAAACCAATGACCCCCCGGGGCGGGCCGATTTTGACCCCAGGGCTATAATTTGAACAATCTGGGTAGAGGTCTACCAGACAATGCCTTACGCAAAATATATAAGCTCTAGGCCTTTTTGGGTCTTTACAAGAAGGTGTTTTAAGTTTTTACTATATGTACATATAGTGAAAATCAATGACCCCGGGGCGGGCCGATTTTGACCCAAGGGCTATAATTTTGAACAATCTTGGTAAGGGTCTACCAGAAGATGTCTTATGCAAAATATCTAAAGCTCTAGGCCTTTTGGGTTTTTACAAGAAGGTATTTTAAGTTTTTTACTATATGTACATAGTGAAAATCAATGACCCTCGGGGCGGGGCCAATTTTTGACCCCAGGGCTATAATTTGAACAATCTTGTTAGAGGTCTACCAGACAATGCCTTATGCAAATATCTAAGCTCTAGGCCTTTTGGGTCTTTACAAGAAGATTTTTTAAATTTATTCTTATAATTCCTTTTGGTTGCCATGGCAACCAGATTTCTGCATGGAATGAAATTCTTTGAACAACTTTGGAAGCCCTTCACCCAAGGAACAATCCTGCCAAGTTTGGTTGAAATTGGACTAGTGGTTTTTCACAAGAAGATTTTTTAAGTTCACTATATAATCTATATAACACACACACACAAACACACACACAAACACACACACACACAGGTGAATCGCTATATGCCACCGCATCGCAGATGCTGCGGTGGCATAAAAATATTTTAATATTTAAACACGAATGGGACATCTACCACAACGATAAAACTGGTTTTCAAACAAATTTACATATCTAAAAAAATTACCTTTTACGATCAAGTCTCAATACAGCATATATAATTGCCAATTGATAAGGCCAATTTTAAATCTATTTCAATAAAAACGATTACTGACGTATAACAGAAGACAAATCAAATCGCCGCACCATGCGATAATTACGGAATACCGTTAGGGCCATCGTGGTTATACGTTAAAATACAGAGGGCGACAATGCGATATGCGAGACAGTGCGATGACGACAATGCGACAGTGCGATGGCGACAATGCGATAACGCGATAGTACAATGACGACAGAGCGATAGCGTTATCGCACTGTCGCCATCGCACTGTCGCATTGTCGTCATCGCACTGTCGCATTGTCGTCATCGCATTGTCGCACTGTCGTCCTCGCGTAATCGCATTGTCGACTCTTGCCTTCTGGTGGACGGTTCTAAACTGCTGGCGTCAAAGTTTCTAATTTCTATGGTGGCTGATTTGTGCCATTTCGCGTTTTCGCCCCGCCAAGCAAAAAGTCGAAAATTAACAAGTTAAAATAGCGGGGCGCGCAGCGAAAACACGCTAATTAGCGAGGGCGCGGGGCGAAGTTTAATAAATAAAATGAATAACAAAATGAATAATGTTATAAATCATTCTGTTATACGCCAGATTTAAGAAATAAAACGGCGGGGTCGCGGGACGAAACCACGCTAATTAGCGGGGTCGCGTGGCGAAGTTTAATAAATAAAACTTCGCCGCGCGCCCCGGCTAATTAGCGTGTTTTCATCCCTCGACCCCGCCAAGCGAAAAGTCGATAATTAACATGTTAAATGGCGAGGGCGCACGTAGCGAAAACACGCTTATTAGTGAGGGCGCGGGGCGAAGTTTAATAAATAAAACTTCGCCCCGCGGGAGCGTGGAGCGAGATTTAAGAAATAAAACGGCGGGGTCGCGGGACGAAAAGACGATAATTAGCGGGGCCGCGGGGCGAAGTTAAATAAATAAAACTTCGCCGCGCGCCCTCGCTAACTAGCGTGTTTTCGTCCCGCGATCCCGCCAAGCGAAAAAACGATAATTAACATGTTAAATAGCGGGGGCGCCGAGCGAAAACACTCTAATTAGCGAGGTTTTCCCTCCGCGCCCGCCGTTTTATTTCTTAAATCTCGACCCGCGCCTCCGCGCGGTGAAGTTATGTTTATTAAACTTCGCTCCGCGCCCTCGCTAATTAGCGTGTTTTCGCTGCGCGCCCCCGCCATTTTAACTTATTAATTTTCGACTTTTCGCTTGGCGGGGTCGCGGGGCAAAAACACGAATGGCACAAATCAGCTACCATAAATTTCCTTAGAACAGCACGGATGAACACAAACATATACATAGCACACAAATAGCTGAGCAGTGACATTTATAATATATTTTCAACAATCTATTATCTTTTACATGTATTACGACGATTTTCAGTATTCATTTTGTTATTCAACATCAATTGCTAAAATTGTTGTTACACAAATCAGTCATTCAAATTATAGGGACATAATATAGAAAGAAAGAAGGCACAGTTATATATATTGTTTTATCAGATCATATGATGCATTTTTGTTTATAATTTTGCTACTGCTACTGCTGTGCCACTGCTACTGCCAATTTCACGTTTTATAATTTTGCTACTGCTACTTCTACGCTACTGTTACTGCCAACTTCACGTTTTATAATTTAACTACTGCTACTGCTGTGCCACTGCTACTGCCAATTTCACGTTTTATAATTTTGCTACTGCTGTACTACTGCTACTGCCATTTTCTCGTTTTTATTTGTTTGGGTCGTCAGACCAAACAAATAATGGTAGCGAAATTTCAGACTCGAATGCTGTTAATTGCAAGTGCCGAAAGTAGTCCGCTTTTTTGAAGCGGTTACTTCCCTTTATATGTAACACTTAGGCCGAAAAAATTAGGGGAGATCACTGCGTAAATATGGTCACATGACAGGCGGATTAATTTTCAAGCAAAATAATTCCCGAATGGTCGAAGATTTCTAATATTGTTTTATTCTTTATAAATAAACATGCTTATAGTAAGCGCCATGGTTATTTACACAAATGTTTAACAACAGTTAGTGTCGTTACAAACCCTAAATAGAATAATAAGGTTTTCTTCAGGCCGTTTAAATATAAATTCACCGTGGCCGATGGGTTTTCGCGCTCGATTAGGAAGTGAGAGGTCTGGGGTTCAAATCCCAATTACGCAACCCATTTTTTCAAATTGTTTAAGTCAAATAAACATTGGATCGAATTAGTCTTATAGCCAATCTACTACAATTAAAACGCTGGAAAGCATTGGTGGCACTTTACAAAAACAAATTGTTTTATAATCTCAGAACCTTCACCTCTCCGACATTCTGAGACCCAAACAAATTCAGCGCCATTTGTGCTTTGATATAATTTTGCTACTGCTACTGCTGTGCTACTGCTACTGCTAATTTCACATTTTATAATTTTGTATCTGCTACTGCTGTGCTACTGCTACTGCCAATTTCACGTTTTATAATTTTGCTACTGCTGTGCTACTGCTACTGCCAATTTCACGTTGTATAATTTTGCTACTGCTACTGCTGTGCCACTGATACTACCAATTTCACGTTTTATAATTTGCTACTGCTACTGCTGTGCCACTGCTACTGCCAATTTCACGTGGTATAATTTTGCTAATGCTACTGCTGTGCCAATGGTACTGCCAATTTCACGTTTTATAATTTTGCTACTGCTACTGCTCTCCTACTGCTACTGCCAATTTCACATTTCCTACTGCTGCTACTGCTACTGCCTACTTCCCATACATACATGTTAATTACATAGTTATTAAGTGTTTGTAAATAATTAGTCTTCATTAAAAGTATGTTATACGGATACGAATAATAAAAGTATGTTATGTACTGTTTTAGATGTATTGAGGAATAAATATTGAGCTTTAAGCATTTAAAGTTACTGACAAAATCAGTAGAAACGTGATCAGAATAGATTATTGTTCAACTTCATCGTTTCTATAATTAATCATGGTGTTTTTGTACCATCCTTTATACTGTTGATTAATGACCTACAATACAGTCAAGGATGTCCTGTTTAAGATAATAATCGTTCTATCCCGTATAAGTGCTTGTATTTTTCGGTTTTGTAAATATACTGTAAGAATACTTTAACTAAAAAAATCAAAAGTTTTTTTCATGTGATCAAGCGATATTGCTAAATTTACTGAATCTTTAATCAAGATAATTTAATCTTAAGAATGCACTGATCTTTTTAATTTTTTCTGGCTCCTTTATCTTTATCAAGTTACAAACATGTGGGACTGTATTGTACCGGTATATAGTTTATTAAGTTTGTATTTTTTCTGAAGCCAACCGTTCAAACATCATTTACGTGATTTCGTTGCATATTCGTTATTGCATTTGTTTGGAGGTTCTTCTTTACAGCAAAATAAGACACAAAACACTTACCCAATGGAAATGTAACAATTTTCCGACCTAAAACAAAAATAAGTCACAAGGGATAAAGGTCAAGTAGATACGGAGATTTGGGGGAGCACAACGACTTCTTTTACTTAAAAAAGACTGGAATTATAGACACCTTGGGCGATGACGCTTTGTCATGCAGCAATCTCACATTGGCCAAACCTGCTGCGGGTCTTCGTTTTCGAAAGAGTTTGTTTAGTTTTCGAAGAACTTTTGACTTAACAGATTTGTCTTTAGGAGCAGAGACGTGAATGACGGGACCCTGAATTGTGAAGAATGTGGCATACATTTACCTCTTCATACTTGTGATCCTTTTTGTAATGCATGGTCTTCGGCCAGACTTTGTAGCCAAAATAATGTTTTGGTGTTTTCCGTTTCGGCTCATTTAAATAAACCTATGTTTCATAATCAGTGAAGACGTTTGCAAAACACGCATATGGTAATTTAGATAAGCAACAACTAAGCGTATTGCATGCGAGCCTTTTTCGCAGCTGTCAACAAATTTGGAATCCATCTAGCGCAGATCTTTCTCATTTTTCAATCACGTTTGAATATGGTATGAGCTGTTCTTATGAGATGCCATCTATATTAGCTATTTGCATAGTGGTGTATCTTGAATCGGTTTTAACTATTTCTTTCACTTAAGCAACACTCTTAACAGATGTTGCTGTTTTAAGCCAACGGGCTTGGGGTGCATCTTCAGTCGAAATTAATTAACCAACATTTGAATTTATTAAACCAACGAATAACTTATGAAAAAGACATTTCATTTTGTCCATATACAGGACAGACTTCAAAGATGTCTTTACATTCTTTACCAAGGAGTCAACGATTCTAAATATTAGATCGTACTTTCGTGACATAACAATCATTTCTTGTATTACAGTTTACAGGTAGACAATGCATATTCAGCTGAAAATGTATATCTACTCGATAACGTTAATTTCATCGTGTTTTTTTGTTGTTGCAATATTGAAAAATATAACGTTCTAGATGCATTCATATTTGACACTCCTTGTAGAATGCCATACATGTATATGTTACTCCATTGCGGATAAGTATATAAGGTGCATAAAGTTTAGTAAAAATACCCCCACCAACCAGCAAAACACCATTTGTCTGAGTCCGTTTTGACCTTTGGAAGTATTTCTTTACACCAGTATAAGGCACAAAGCTCTAACCCAAGGGTAAGGCCTCGAGAGACCCGCATGGTATGGTCTCTTTTTTTATCGTCGAATGGTTCTTTCTGTATATTAAGTGTATGAATTTACGTAAATAAAAACACCATTTTATATAGCCAACAGTAGAAGCACAATGTGTCTGATTTCGTGGCTAATGAACCATTCTTTAGTTTGGAGTTTACAACATAAGGCGCAAAGCTCTAACCCCAATGAATTGTCAGCCAGAGGCCCAATTGAAGAAAGCTTATGTGAGAGACCTCGATGCTATACTCGGTCGAATGCTTTAGAGTTATCGAAATTATTAAGTCATTTAAACAAAATACAAGAGTTACTAAACTGTGATTTAAAAAACAAGAATCTCATAAATATGATAACATGTATAATTTAAATAAGATTAGTATTGTCATGCATTGCTTGTATGTATATATATTTAGTGATTATTAATAGAAATGATTTGTTTCTAATATATATAATAGTAAGACAGTCTACATAGATGAAACAGTTTGTTTAGCCATAAGTAAAATGAATAAAACATTGACGGTGCTGTTGCTTTGTTAAGTTTTGATAAAAAGAATTGTCTTTGAGTATACTTGTATTCTGCATATTATCTTTTTATAAGAATAAGGATACACTGGTCAGTAATGTCTAACTGGAGCATCTAAATATGAATTAGTATTATTCTTATAAATGAATCTGTACGATAACGCATAAAACAATTCTCTGTTCATATTTTCTTTATTCTATTGATAGATGTCAAACTGCGATGTCTTCAGTCCTTGACAGCGATCCTCGTTAACTGTTCAGAGGCAAGCTGAAGAAAGAAACACAAATCATGATTATTGTCAAGACTTAATATATAAAATAAATTAAATAAACCTGGTGGCTCATGTAGCTGAATTTGAATCTATCTAGGTATATTTCATGTGTACATTCATAACTGAAATAAGGTTCTGCGGCAGACCTGGGAATTGTCGGCCATTAATGTAAAAAAATCGCTAAATGTCACTTGTAGTGAGTAGACTGTGGATTAGCACATTATAATCATCTTAAACATCTAATTTATGTTAGTATGGGACATACATTTAACAATTGTGGTAACTATCTATTAAATGATGTTTCATGCCAAATATCTACGCTCTAGCGCTTGTGCAGAGTGCAAGATTTCAACAAACATATAAGGAAAACCTATGCCCGCCGAGGCAGAGCCAATTTTGACTCCAGGACCACAATGCTATCAATCTATGGTATATGATTGTTTCAAACCAAATATCTAAGCTAAGCTAAAATATCTAAGGTTTCAGAGAAGAAGATTTTTGAAGTTTTTACTGATGTATATAAGGATAATCTCTAAGCCCGATGCAGGGTCAATTTGATCCCAGGGTTATAATACCAACCAATCTTGGTAGATATCTATCAGATAATGTTTCATATCAAGTATCTTAGCTTTAATGCTTGGGATTTCAGAGAAGAATATATAAGTTTTATTTGTTATATAAAGGAAAACACATGACCCCCATGGCGGTGCCAGTTTGAACACAAGGCCATGATTTGAACAATTTAAGTGGAGATCCATTTGGCTTCTAGAGGAGAATATTGGTAAGTTTTTATACTTCCTACAAGGAGTACAGTACGTAGCACCGCCCCTTCCTCGTAACGTACCTGAATCAGCCGTTCCTATTGTTTCACAATATCCGTTGATAAATCGTCGGAGCCCTGGGGCCAGGTTATTTAGTGCAACTGCTCCGTTTGGTGTTTCAAAGCTTGCACAACATTCGTTATCTCCAATACAGTCACTGGTAACAAGGCAATAACCCGCCAGTGCACCATGACCTGGGGCAGGTACAGACTGTTTCATATAGAAAAGATAAAAGATATAATATTTTCGAGTGAACATTTCTGCAGCTGACCAATTCCCAGTAAAAGCATAATTGTAAATTTACATAATTCTCATCCAATTAGCAGAAACAAGGGCATTTTTATTATGAAATTGCCCAAGTCTATTTGATGAAGGAACATACGCCTCAATTTGGCCGCCTACTTTTTGAATAGCATGCATATTTACCGAACACAAAAATCAGAAACCCAATATTTATACATATAAAACGTAATTAAAACAAACATTTATTCCAATCTATTTACAAGAACAAACATAACAGACAGGTTTAACATGGTCATCCTATGGCAAAAACATGATATATGAAATAAATGAATATCAGTTCTTTGGAAATTCACCCACTGCGGAAAATACATCAATGCAACGTGTCTTCATTGATATAAGGTTTCTATGTAAATATAGCCAACATCCGATGAATGACAGGCATTTGATCCCTAAGAATATGGTTGTGACGTCTTGGCATGCACTTTTTGCTTCGGTCGGTTACAGTCCGATATTGAATTTGTGTCGTATAATTGACCACTTGTGTTTTTATTTACAAGCAGTTTCGCATAAAGTTCTACTAACACCTATACATAACTTGATTTGTCAAACCGGTGGATATTTTTCTACAATTATTATAATAATATTGTTAATAAATAATTACAATGTAAATCGGATAGAGCATGGCTTCATTCTTTTTCCCGCGATTTTTATCTGTATTGTTTAAAACTTTTCATTTTGGATATAGATTGATTAAGATATAATTAAGCCAATGTTTTGCACAGAATACCGGTATCAATAAAAAAAAGCAATGCTAATTCTTGATATTCCAATTAAAAAAAATAAACACAAACAAAACAACTTAAATGCCGCGCAAAAGAAACGAGAGCGCAAAATACCAAATGCTTTCGTATTTTCTTTCTTCATATTGATAGATTGGTGCGTTCAATTACTAAAGATTAATTGATTTAGACTATATAATATCTATTGAGTAGCCAATTAGAAATATGTTGTAATTAATATAGATATGAGTTGATTTTAATCATTTTAGAAGCTAGAATCGGGTAACTTGTACAGCAGTATATTAGAAGCCTCAATGTACAATAATCAGAATCAATGACCTCGGAGGACCATAAAATAAAACAACATGTCCGGGGCAAGTTTGTATGGCTGTCACACGCACTTGACAAAGGCACACAAAAGTGGTCAAAACGTTGTACTTTGATAAATTTCTCCCTATGAATTTCACACAGGCGGACGCACAAACAAAGTTACCGAACGGTCTTCATTAGGACATACAATAGAAAAATGTAAATTAACTATGTCTTACCCAGGATCCTTGTAGTAAAAGACTGCAGCAGAGGAGATATAATTTCCAACACATTTTGTTCGTTACTTCACCTTGAAGTACTGAGCATTTGTAAGCGACAATATATGTACGTGGTTATTTTTATTAACCTAATTGATGGTAAAAACATACAACGGATATAATTTAGAAGTACTAAAACAGCAACAATTATAAAAAAAACAACAAAGAAAAACCATCAAAACAAAGAGTATAAATTAAGTAAGATGGAGTAACATTTTAACCACAAACAGGATTTATATGCCCTTTTTCGTCAAATGCAGAATAAAAATAATTGTTCGCTTCATAAAATCCAAGTAATTAGGTAAACAATTTTTAGATTTATAGTTTTGTTTGTGAAGGATGTGTCAAATAATATCCGGGAGTAGCCACTGCGTATAAAAAACGTGCATGTCAACTTTATCATTGTGTAAAAACAAGCATGGTGACCCTAGCAAATATAGCCAGCACATCTGTTAAAATAAATAGAAAAACAGAATCCGCGTAAGAACTTATTTATGATATGCCCAATCATTTTATTATTGACTTAATGTTTATTTACTGACAAAACTAGGAAACGATGTTTTAATTAATGTCAATGACACAGACTCTGGTTTAAGTTGTTTACTAAGTATAATTTATTACTCAAGTTGGTTATACGTCAACAGTTATTAATACTTGTAGACATGGAGGGAATTATTATTATTATCATCATGACCATTTCTAACAACATCATTTCTGTTTTTAACATTTTTATCATCATCAGTTTTGTCGTCATGGTTAACATTTAAACAATCACTTTTTAATCATTGACATTTCTATCTTCATTTTCATCACTTTTCTATAACTACCATTTGTATCATCTTCGTTTACATTACCACACCATTTTCAGCACTTTGACGCTTCCATCACTTTTCTGTTATAATATTTTCAGCACTATTTTCATCACTTTTCTATTGTTACTACCGTTTGTATCATTTTCGTTGACATAATCATCATCATTTTAACCACTATCACTTACATTCTAATTATATTATCTATCATCATTTTACTAACCTCCATGTGCACATGATAATCATAAATTGTCAGCTTAGCGCAGTAACAGTTTAAATCCTATTTAACCTGTTACTGCACTAAAGTGACGATTTATTCTTATCGCTTCTGTCACCGTCACCTATATGTCATCATCATTATCATCATCATCATCATCATCATTTCTAATCTCAATTCTGGGTAAGACATATTCAATTTACATGTTTTCTGTTATATGTCCGAATGAAGACTTTTCGTTTGTCCGTCCGTCCGTCTGTGTTAAAGTCGTAGAGAGAAATTGACTGTTGTCCTTGAAAAGGAATCCAAAACCTTTTTTGGTTGCCTAGTACGCCACTTCAGTGAACATTGTTATATTTTTCTCTCGTCCTTCAGGATCATTGACTCAAGCACTTTTACGTGATTGAAATTGAGTCCAATCATCATCATCATCACCATCATCATCATCATCACCATCATCATAGTCTTTTCTAATCTCAGGTGTCTGGGGTTCAAATTTCAGTCCTAGATTTTTTTTTTTTAATCAGTGATGTGTACATTTTGAATATGTAATAGTGTACATAACTGATATGTTAATGCAAGTAAGCAACTCTGGCCGAGCTAAAATTCCGTATGTATCATTATTCAAAATGTGATAGCCGAACATCTAGATGGTAAAAGTATTTTATGTTTTAACAATTGGTTTATACTCGTATATATCTTATTTCTGCCTTATCAGATACAACTATACACAGACACCAATTTAGTTTGCTTGCCATTCTTTATTATGTCGCTAAATCCACTAGATGTTTTTAAAGTTTTATATGCCATAATGTAAACCAAAAACATGACGGCTTCCTTTTGATGTTTTGCACAAAAATGTCTTGTTTGATTACTTACTGGAATACATTTTGTTTTTAAGAAATGGATTAGCATTTAATATTTTGTGGTACTGCACATAGATAAGACGTGATCTGTAAACCGTAAGTGAATGATAAATCATTCTCATCTTATACGTGACTTGTTATTTTTTTCATAAGTCTTGTTCAGTAAAACTAACTACGAAATGGACACATATTCATCTTAAAAGATATAACGTTGAAATTAAAAAGGGATAAAAAATATCGTTCAATTTATTATAGACAGGACTGATTTTAAGAAAATATGAATGCTAGAGGCATTTTATAGTACAAGTAATATCTTGAGTGTTTTAACCTAATATGGGTATGCTGAAGACGATGAGGGTGGATACCAAGAAAATAAAATTGACCTTCACCTTCAAAAGGTCAATTTAAAATGGCCGCTTAAAAAAACTAAAATAGGTCATTAAAACTATGATACAATATGATGCAATTAATTTATTGTCAAAATCAAATGATTATTCAATATGATCTGATTTTAATGAGATTGACCACCAAATAAAACGATAATAAGCCTAATGGCTCAATTAACAGTTATTTACAGTACTGTTTTACTAGCGCGTTAAGATTGAAAAAATCACTTTTTATGTTTTGTTTACTTGACTTATATTTAACAATAAACTTAGTTTCAAATCCTTCTTTATAAATATTACCAAAGAATAATTATTTCGTAATAACAAATTAATATTTCGTACATAAACGAATCAATAGTTCGTAATTAAGATTTTATATTTCGTTAAAACGAAATAATATTTCTAATTGGGAATTATTATCTCGTAAAAACGAATTCAATTCCGGGAGAAAGTGTGGAAAATGTCACTTCAGGTGTTCCGTAATTTTCAAAATCATTTTTGTGTCGCCTTGAAAAGGTGACATATAGGGGCTACTTTTGTCGGCGGCGTCGGCGGCGTCTGTGTCGGCGTCGGTGTCGGCGTCGTTGTCGGCGTCGGCGTCCCCTAAAGCTTGTCCGCATAACTCAGTCACTATAAGTCTGATTGACTTCAAACTTGGTATGCATGCTTCTTTTAATAACCCGAAGTGCAGTGCACAAGGACCGGTACTCTGCAGTTCTTATTTTTTGAGTTATTGCCCTTTGTTTATTTTCATACTTTAATTTTGTCCGGACCATTTCTCCTTAAGTATAAAAACTATGGACTTGAAACTTCATAGAATGATAGATCTCATTAAGAAGAAGTGCAGTGCACAAGAATCGGTACTCTGCATTTCTTAATTTCTGAGTTATGGCCCTTTGTTTATTTTCATACTTAATTTTTGTCCGGGCCATTTCTCCGAAAGTATAAAAGTTATGGACTTGAAACTTCATAGTATGATAGATCTCATTGAGAAAAAGTGCAGTGCATAAGAACTGATACTCTGCATTTCTTATTTTTTGAGTCATTGCCAATTGTTGATTTTCTTACTTTATTTTTGTCCTGGTCATTTCTCTTCAAGTATGAAAGCTATGAACTTGAAACATCATAGAATGATAGATCTTATTGATAAGAAGTGCAGTGCACAGAAACTGCTGCTCTGCACTTATTATTTTTTTAGTTATTGCTCTTTGTTATTTTTCCTATTTCATTTATGTCCTGGCCATTTCTCCTAAACTACATTGTTCACAAGGCGACACATCCGACTCGCGGAGTTCTAGTTTTTTAAGTTGTTCATTTTGTTTTCATATATTTTGCACTTATTATGGTATCTATGGTTTAAAATTAATATTGAAAGATTATTTTGAAATGTCAAAAATACCATTCCAATGCCATAAACAAAACACAAACCGAGACAAAAAGTGTTTTAAAATATATACTGCACCCCTCCCCCCAAAGAAAAAACAAAAACCCCAAAAAACAGTAGGTCTTAAAAAAGGCAACAGTAGGAATCGAACCATAGACCTCTCACACATCAGTCAATCACTTAACCGGCTGTGCTACTGCGGATAACGTTTCACAGTGAAAATTATCAAAAATATAATTTCACACTTTCCAATGACGAAACTATTTTCTTAAGATTTTCCCCATGTGGCACCTAAATTTTATTTTTGCTGGCAATTCTGACAATGTCAGGCTGTTTAGAGAAAAGCAAAGCTGAAATTGATAAATAACTTAAATGTTAAAAGTAATAAAAAGAAGAAAACTTACTTCTATTCATCCAAATTACCAATCAGCAAAATTAATATCGTCTCTTAATTTTTTTATTTCATTTTACAGTCTGAAAAATACATTCTTTCCACATGCAAAACTGCTCTTTATGGCATTCGGGCATATTTCCTACGAGCAATAACTGCCGTATGCTTTATGAAAACTTGAAAAGCAATGACAGCCATCAGCCCGAAGAATAAGTAAACAACCCAGCGTTCGTAAGGCAGCCTTTCAACAATTCCAAGTTTCCAATTTCCTAGCCACTTTTTAAACACATCTGTCAACACTTATTTATTGTCTGTTACAATCCTCAAATAAGTTTTCTTTCTTTTAAAAAGGTGTATGACTAACAAATCCAAATGATATCCCTCTGAATCAAACATAATTATTTTCCTTCCGTGAAATACACAACTTTTAAAAATGGCCGCCGCTTACATTTAACAGAGCCATGTCTAATATACTGTGCATTCGCAGTAAGTAACAGAAATATGGATGGATGGTTGGACTTTTTCTCCTACAAAAATGGTTTGTTTTTATTACATGTATTAAAATAAGCGATCATTCAAGTTTTTTTTAATAAAATGAATAATAGCATCGCCATTTAACGTTGATTCTCGAACTTGTATTCAGCCCAAAACTTCTTGTATTTTATGAGAAATTCGACTAATACATGTACATAATAGAGGCTACCAGTGGGGAAAGCAGATTTTAATATTAAAGTTAATATCAAGGAAATTTCGTTTTAACTTATTTTTAAGCATAAAATAAAAAGAAAATTGGTTTGTTTGTTGTGTCAGATGTAATTTTATTTCATCTCGTGAACTTCAAAAACAGTATTCTCACTCGTGGCTACGCCACTCGTGGGAATACTGTTTTTAAAGCCCACTCGATGAAATAAAATTTCATCTTACACACAAACAAACAAATATCCTCTATATTCTCCATATTTATTCTCACGAAATCGTAGTGGAATGTAATATTTCAATGAATGCTGTATTGTATTCATAATTGACAGGTAAATAAAATAAGACAATACAAAATAAGCAATTAGGCTGTCACAAAGTGAAAGTACGTTTGTAAAATATTGCATTATATTTTCACGCCGAACCTCATTTTTACTCTATATTCATTGTTGTAATATTGCATCATCTTTTGTTTAATTTAGAGTTTTCGGGTGAAATTATTATTTAGAGTATTTTTATGGTTTGCATAAATTTCCATGTATCAATTTAAACATTTTGCCGTTTATTTCACAAAAATCCTTTCAGTAATAAGAAAGTTACATTTTTGTTTTATGAACCAGTTATATGTATTATGTCTGTATTTGAAGGACGGGCCTTTATTTTACATAACTATTTTTTCCCGCCGTCCCAGCTTTATTTCGTGCAAATCGATTTTTCATGTTTTGCACGATTTGTTTTCCCGCTCAGTACTCAGTAGTTTGCTAATATATTGACTAAATTTTAAGTGACATACTGCAATGCACTGGACGTTATACAGGTCACTATGACGGTGACAGACAAATTATATTTGTCATAAAATTACAGCTTGTACAAGGTAAATTTAATTTTCTAGTGATTTTGTTTCATAAATTTTTGCTATTTCGTAAAATACTATTTTCTATTAGAATTATAGTTTATTTGATTCAGGTTTAGTTATTTGGCAGTAATTTATTGTTTTCTCAATTTTCTAAATTTTTGCAGATTAAATTTTAAAAGCTCTTTTTATTCTAGTGTTTCGCTATTGCAAATTTATACCGAGACATGTTAATTGATGTATGTTAATTGAAGTTTTAATTATATTGTAATTGTATAGGAGCTATGAATATTTTATAGATATATATATATATATCTATTCATAAATAATTTATTATGGTTCTACCGTATTTGTGTAACTTTATGTAAAATGCTGCAGTATCGTAATGATTTGTTTCAATCAATTTAATTTACGTTATCATCTTACTTCATTTCATCAGTTTTTGTTATAAGTAAATACAACGTATCTCTAGAGAAGGATCTTCAGTGGCATGATTGGAAGACGTTTATTTATTGGTGGTTATTATGTGGCGTATATTTGAATATATTTGAAACGCAGTATTATGCGGATGTGATTGAATTTTTGTTCCACGGAATGTATGGTGTACTATAGTGGACATTTTGTTTATTCAAAGAAGCACGTTATTTTATTGGAAACCGACAAAGGTCGAGTCTTTTCCAAGGGACTTTATTATACCCTTATGTTTGATTATCATGGAACTTATCATGTTTTATACTTTGTAGCTTCTTATTTGAGGACACCCCGAAGATGACACGGGCCCTCCACACGTATGTCCATGGCTAAAGGGTGACGCATGCCCTTGTTCAGGATCCTATCAACTGTGCCAACACTGTAGGAAGTACAGTTACGCTTGATAAGATTTTTATACAAGACGCCCGCCATTGTGACGAATTTTGTTCAACAACGCCACCACTTTATTGAAGCATCATGACAGAAACTTTACGAGAGAAATAGACTGAGATACGTTGATAGTGTTTGTTTGTGCAGTGACTTATCATAGTAGTTTATCATATATAATCATTTTTCATTTATAAATATTCATTTATGTAAATAAATTTGTATATATTTTTCTGTTCTGAGCTGTTGGTTGTTAAAGATAGCAATTGTGGTCGGCCTGGTATCCCATCGTAGTCCCTATTGTGACATTTGGTGACCCCGACGTGATTGGATACCGGTTGACTATAGTTGTTATCTGAAACAAACCACACTCATTTTACTGCAGCTAGGTTATATAGTTAACACTAGAAACTTTGGTTTTTATTTTAAGTAAAAGTTTTATTTACAATTAAAAGTTAAATTTAGTTTACTTAAAGGTAGTTAAATTTTGTATCACTTTTATTTATTTTTTTATATTTAGTGTGATTATAATTTCTTAACATTTTCAGATTGATACCGTGACAAATGAAACGGACTTGTGTGTGTGACAGCTATCTAGCTGAGAGGTTATAACAGCCACACAGACCCGACAGTGGACGTTTTAGGGTGAGTTCGTTCCATTTTCCTCCTTTTAGGTG
Source organism: Ruditapes philippinarum (assembly GCF_026571515.1). NCBI lineage: Eukaryota > Metazoa > Mollusca > Bivalvia > Venerida > Veneridae > Ruditapes > Ruditapes philippinarum. The sequence goes on from NW_026865659.1 coordinate 25,172, forward strand.
TCACTTTATGATGAGACCACCAGTTTTGTAATCTGAAAGTGACCTTTCGGTAAAACACCGGAAGTACACATATACACACATACACTCTGCAATGTAAGGTACTACCCGCCTTGTGTACTTTTTTCTAGATAAAGAAACTGTGTCTGCTTTCTAGGTGAACATTTAATTTATTGTGTCATTTACAATTTTACTTTGTGTTTACTTTGTGTTTACTTTGTGTCTGTAGTATATTGAAACTGCCATATACCTTTTATATTTTTGCACTGTGGGGTAAGTGCTACGCGACATTGAGTTTTGGGTCGTAGTTTGGACTTTGAAGTTTAAAGTATTTTGAACAGTTTTAATTATTGCCTACTGTCTACTGTACACTTAAGATTATTATTATACAACCTTAGTGAGATACTTAGATGAGTTTGAAACTTAGTGTTTGTAGTGGTGAGGTATAGTGTTTAGAAATAAATGATACATTGTTTATTTTAGTACTGTGTACAGTGAAGGTACATTTTGATTATAGCGCTAGAGTGATAAATGCTTTTAATTTTTATGGTGTTACACTGAAGTGTGAGTGTTATAGTGCACCGTGATTAGTGAATATAGCGTTTTGTGTTTAAGGGTTGTAGTGTTACCCTTTAATGATACTTTGATATCATTGTTCTACCTCACGGTAAGATTTTACTTGTATCCTAAGTTGTTGTTGTAGTAGTGTTACAGTGTAGAAATATACATAATAAGTTCAAGATGACTAGTGTAAATGAGTTGATGAAGGTAGGTCAGGAGTTAGGGTATACAGATGAGGCTTTGAGAAACTTTGTTAAAGAAGAACAAGCAAGAGAGCGTGAAGAAAGACATAGTAGGTTAGAAGCTGAGAAGGAACGTTTTGAAGCTGAGAAGGAACGTTTAGAAGCGGAGAAGGATAGGTTAGAATTAGAAGCTAGGTTAGCAAAAGAGAAGTTAAGTAATGAGAAAGAGAAGTTAGATTATGAGTTCCAGATTTCTAAGGAGAAGTTAGAAATAGAGATAGAAATGGAAAAAGAGAAGTTAAGTAATGAGGCTAGGGTTGCAAGGGAGAAGTTAGATTATGCTCGTCAGTTAGAAAGAGAGAAGGAGGAAGCAGAAACGAGGAAGTTAGATACAGAACATAAGATGAAGATAGAGTTAGATATGTTAGGTAAGAAGAGTGTAGGTAAGGTACAGGTTAAGATGACTCCATTTGAGGAAAAAATTGATTCTATGGATGCGTATTTGAATGTTTATGAAACTTTTGCGTCTGCTCAGAATTGGGAACATGAAATGTGGTCACTAAACTTACCGTTTCTGTTAAAAGGTACTGCTAGGGAGGTATTTGATAGGCTTCCATTAGAAGATAGGACGGATTATGATAAGCTGAAAGATGCTTTGTTAAGGCAGTTTGAGTTGACTGATGATGGGTATAAGAAGAAGTTTAGGACTGAAAGGCCCCGTGAAAATGAGACTTTTGTTATGTTCCTAGCTAGAATTTCTAGATACTTAGATGGTTGGTTAAGATTGAGTAAGGTGGAGAAGACTTATGAAAAGTTGTTAGACTTCATAGTAAGGGATCAATTTTTAGATATCTGCAATAGAGAACTATATCAGAACCTTAGTAGTAAGAAGTTGTTTTCAGCCCGTGAAGTAGCGGAAGATGCAGATTTGTTTGCCAAGACTAGAGGAGGTCCGAAGTATGTAGTGAATCATGGAATTAAAGAAAGAGCTAAGCCTTATGCACTGCGAGTAGACCTGTAGATAGAAATCAAGGTAGTAGTTATCGTATGCAAAGAGGTAACGATAGACTGGTAAATAGAGGTAGAGCATCTCAGCAGTATGAAGGTTATAAATGCACATATTGTGGTCGTTTAGGGCATACAGCATTTTTCTGTAGAAATAAGGCTACAAATAAAGCTAACGCAGCGGAAGACATAGAACCGAACTCAATGAATCCAAGTAAGAATGATAATAGTTATCAGGGTAATAGAAGGCGAGGAGGTTATAGAGGTAGGAGTAGAGGTAGAGGAAGAAATAGAGATGCAGATTCGAAAATTTCGATGCCGAGATCAGATAGTGGTAGTAGTTTGATAGAACTTGGGGATTTTGAAGACGTGGGTACAGTTACTATAAATTCATGTCCGACAACTAGAGGTATATGTAATGGTAAAGCTATAGTTGCAATGAGAGATACTGGGTGTACATGTGTCATAGTACGAAGGAATTTGGTAAATGCAAATCAATTATTAGGGAAGTCCAGACGATGTAAGTACATTGATGGTAGTGAGCACAGATTAGAAATGGCGTTAATTGATATTGATTGTCCGTATTACAGGGGTACTGTACAAGCACTATGTGTAGATAATCCTACAAATGATGTAATTATCGGTAACATAGAGGGTGCTGTAGAACCAAATTTTAGTAAGTTAGCTTCAGCAGTAGAAACAAGATCGCAGAGTAAAGTTAAAGCTCATAGAAGACTTAAAGTTCCTTCACAGATTTTAGACATCACTAATGTAGAGTTTGTAGAGAAGCAGCAGGCAGATAGTTCATTAGATGGATGTAGAAAGAAAGCAGAGGAAGGTACTGTTAGAAACTGTAGAGGTAAAGGGCAAGTGAAGTTTCAGGTCAGGAATAAGATGTTGTTTAGAGAGTTTACGGCAGGAAATGGTGACGTAAGTAGGCAGTTAGTAGTTCCTAAGGATCTTAGGGAGACTGTGTTAAAAGTAGCGCATGACTCGCTTTTGGCAGGACATCTTGGTATTAGGAAGACAAGTGATAGAGTCTTAGGGGAGTTTTATTGGCCAGGTGTTCTTGTAGAGGTTAGACGATATTGTCAGTCTTGTGATATTTGTCAACGTACTATTTCTAAAGGTAGAATAAGTAAGGTAACTTTAGGTAAGATGCCTTTGATTGATACTCCTTTTAAGAGAGTTGCCGTTGACATTGTTGGTCCGATCGAACCTATGACTGATAGAAAGAACCGATATATTTTGACCATGGTAGACTATGCTACCAGATATCCTGAAGCAATTGCATTGCCTAGTATAGAGACTGAAAGAGTAGCCGAAGCATTAGTTGACATGTATAGTAGATTAGGTGTTCCAGAGGAAATGCTTACAGATTGTGGATCACAATTTACTTCACAGATTATGAATGAGGTTAGTAGGTTGCTGTCTCTTAGACAGTTAACAACTACACCGTATCATCCGATGTGTAATGGTTTAGTGGAGAAATTTAATGGTAGTTTAAAGCAGATGTTGAAACGGATGTGTAGTGAAAGACCTACAGATTGGGATAAGTATTTGAATGCTATGTTGTTTGCGTATCGGGAAGTTCCACAAGAGAGTTTAGGATTCTCGCCATTTGAATTGTTATATGGACGTAGTATAAGAGGTCCAATTACCATTTTGAGAGAGTTATGGTCAGGAAAAGCAGAGAATGACGAAGTTAAGACAACTTATCAGTATGTAGTTGATTTGCAAGAAAGACTAGAAAGTACATGTAAGATAGCACAGCAGGAGTTAGAGAAGAGCAGTATTAGGTATAGAAAGTATTACAACAGGAAAGCTAGAGATAGAATTTTTAAGAAGGGAAATAAAGTACTGGTTCTTATACCTACAAAACGCAATAAGTTGTTGTTACAATGGAAAGGTCCATTTGTAGTTTCCGAGGTCGTGAACAAATTAGATTATCGGATAGACATAGGTAACAATAAGATCAAAACTTTCCATGCCAATATGCTGAAGGAGTATGTTGAAAGAAATTTCGAACCAGAACGAGGTGCATTGGCAAAGGTAAGTGCAGCTGTTGTAGAAGCGGAAAATGGGTATGATAGATTAGAGGAAGATGATAGTTTAGAAACAAGTTACCAAGATGATAGTGACATATTGTTGTGTCCATTGAAGAAAGGTTCAGAGACATATAAAGATGTTCAGGTCAATCCTGACTAACAAACAGATTGTAAGACTCGGATTGCAACCTTGTTAAAGAAATTTTCAGATGTTTTAACAGATATACCCGGAAATACGTCATTAGTTCAGCATGACATTAAGTTGACTACGTCAGAACCGGTAAGGACTAAGGGTTATCCTATTCCTTTTCACTCACAGCAGATAGTAAAGGAAGAAGTTGATAAAATGCTAGAGTTGGGAGTTATCGAACCTTCTAATGCTCCGTTTTCTAGTCCAATTGTCCTTATCAGGAAAAAGGATAACACGATTAGGTTCTGTATTGATTTTAGACAGATCAATAAATGCACGGTATTTGATGCGGAACCGATGCCCAATATGGAACAGATATTTTCGAAATTATCAAAATACAGGTATTTTTCGAAAATTGACCTTAGTAAAGGATACTGGCAAGTTCCTTTGTCTGACAATGCAAAACCTTTGACCGCATTTGAAACCCCGTCGGGACTTTTTCAATTCCGGAAAATGCCCTTTGGTTTAGTCAATGCCCCTGCAACATTCTGTAGACTGATGAGAAAGGTTTTGAAAGATCTAGATCACTCAGATAGTTTTATAGATGATATTTTGGTCTATACAGTCACATTGCCAGAGCATATCAATGCATTGTATGAGTTATTTACCCAATTAAGAGAGTCTAGGCTTACTGCTAGACCGTCCAAGTGTTTCATATGTTTTGAAAAATTGGAATGTTTAGGTCATATGATAGGAGGTAGTAAGTCCATTGAACCTGTTCTCAGTAAGGTCAAGGCAATTCAGGAGACCGAGAGACCCATGACTAAGCGAGGAGTCCGGCAATTTTTAGGGGTTGTGTCTTGGTACCGGAAGTTCATCCCTAACATTGCCGCCATTGCTGTTCCGTTGACCGATTTGACAAAAAAAGTTTCAACCAAATCGTATTGAATGGGGTGAAAGTCAGGAAAAGGCTTTTCAGACTCTTAAGGCTAGTTTGACCGGTCCGCCCATTTTGAAAATTACCAGATTTAGACAAGATATTTATTCTCAGAGTTGATGCTTCTGATTGTGGATTAGGATCTGTATTACTTCAAGAACAAGGTGAGGAGAAATTTCCAGTAGCTTATGCCAGTAGAAAGTTGATACCAAGAGAACAGAAGTATTCTGTAATAGAGAAGGAGTGCCTTGGTATTGTTTGGGCAATTTCTAAATTTCACAGATACTTGTTTGGTAAGGAATTTATTCTAGAGACAGATCACCAGCCGCTTTTGTATCTTAACAAGGCAAAGTTAAGTAACTCTAGGATAATGAGATGGTCTTTGCTTTTGCAGCCATACAGGATGAGGATTAGAGCAATCCCAGGTAGAGAAAACATAGGTGCAGATTATTTAAGCAGGGTATAATGTAGAGTGTAGTGTAGTATTTATGGTGGTTATGAATATGGTGTACAGTATTTCTACTTACATTTTTGCAATTTGTCGTTTTCACTTTGTTGTATTTAAAGAAAATTTATCAATTTTCTTATTTAAAGGGGGGCGTAAATGTCACAAAGTGAAAGTACGTTTGTAAAATATTGCATTATATTTTCACGCCGAACCTCATTTTTACTCTATATTCATTGTTGTAATATTGCATCATCTTTTGTTTAATTTAGAGTTTTCGGGTGAAATTATTATTTAGAGTATTTTTATGGTTTGCATAAATTTCCATGTATCAATTTAAACATTTTGCCGTTTATTTCACAAAAATCCTTTCAGTAATAAGAAAGTTACATTTTTGTTTTATGAACCAGTTATATGTATTATGTCTGTATTTGAAGGACGGGCCTTTATTTTACATAACTATTTTCCCGCCGTCCCAGCTTTATTTCGTGCAAATCGATTTTTCATGTTTTGCACGATTTGTTTTCCCGCTCAGTACTCAGTAGTTTGCTATATATTGACTAAATTTTAAGTGACATACTGCAATGCACTGGACGTTATACAGGTCACTATGACGGTGACAGACAAATTATATTTGTCATAAAATTACAGCTTGTACAAGGTAAATTTAATTTTCTAGTGATTTTGTTTCATAAATTTTTGCTATTTCGTAAAATACTATTTTCTATTAGAATTATAGTTTATTTGATTCAGGTTTAGTTATTTGGCAGTAATTTATTGTTTTCTCAATTTTCTAAATTTTTGCAGATTAAATTTTAAAAGCTCTTTTTATTCTAGTGTTTCGCTATTGCAAATTTATACCGAGACATGTTAATTGATGTATGTTAATTGAAGTTTTAATTATATTGTAATTGTATAGGAGCTATGAATATTTTATAGATATATATATATATCTATTCATAAATAATTTATTATGGTTCTACCGTATTTGTGTAACTTTATGTAAAATGCTGCAGTATCGTAATGATTTGTTTCAATCAATTTAATTTACGTTATCATCTTACTTACTTCATTTCATCAGTTTTTGTTATAAGTAAATACAACGTATCTCTAGAGAAGGATCTTCAGTGGCATGATTGGAAGACGTTTATTTATTGGTGGTTATTATGTGGCGTATATTTGAATATATTTGAAACGCAGTATTATGCGGATGTGATTGAATTTTTGTTCCACGGAATGTATGGTGTACTATAGTGGACATTTTGTTTATTCAAAGAAGCACGTTATTTTATTGGAAACCGACAAAGGTCGAGTCTTTTCCAAGGGACTTTATTATACCCTTATGTTTGATTATCATGGAACTTATCATGTTTTATACTTTGTAGCTTCTTATTTGAGGACACCCGAAGATGACACGGGCCCTCCACACGTATGTCCATGGCTAAAGGGTGACGCATGCCCTTGTTCAGGATCCTATCAACTGTGCCAACACTGTAGGAAGTACAGTTACGCTTGATAAGATTTTATACAAGACGCCCGCCATTGTGACGAATTTTGTTCAACAACGCCACCACTTTATTGAAGCATCATGACAGAAACTTTACGGGAGAAATAGACTGAGATACGTTGATAGTGTTTGTTTGTGCAGTGACTTATCATAGTAGTTTATCATATATAATCATTTTTCATTTATAAATATTCATTTATGTAAATAAATTTGTATATATTTTTCTGTTCTGAGCTGTTGGTTGTTAAAGATAGCAATTGTGGTCGGCCTGGTATCCCATCGTAGTCCCTATTGTGACATAGGCTGCGTATACAAACAAATAAAATATTGTTGTTCCAACATGCAAAAGCGGGATTAAATATGCGCAAAATCACCACAAAATCTTTTATAAGGCGACATGTGACACATAATAAATTTATCTATAAAATAAAAGATACCACCTTTATTAGGCCTTTCTCCAGAAACTAACTAAAGACATAATAATTACATAATTGCACGTATTAAAAAAATGAAATAAGGCAGTACAAAATTTTAAGAATATAAGCTTGTAATATGTTTATCCTTCTTAAAACATTATCAGGATCAAAAACTTTTTGTAACCCAAATATCTAAGACATTATGGCTCTATCTCAATCTATGAAAGTTGTTTTCTGTCTATATTCTGTACCCAGGTTTATATATACAAATGTGTTGAGTGTTGAGCAAACTAGGTAAAAAATATCCAACTTACAAATTTACAATCCTACTTTTTAAATGGTTACAACAACTTTCTGTCCCATTCTTTTATAAATAAATAAAGAGCCGTTTTCAGCACATTGTGAACATTACACATGTATGCTGCATGTAAGCTTTTTGTGTGTTGTTTTGTTTGTATTTGTTGTTTTCTGCCGAAAATAATATCTGCAGAATTCATTTTTTAGATTCAATTATAACTGCATTAAGGTATACGATGGATAATCGATAATATTAAAAAGTCGTCTTAAACTTAGAAGTGTATACTTTATCACATTCTTAACAAAAATACAGAAAAGAACAAATGTTTACCATCTTGTTTAAAAATAAGTGACGATTTAATTTAAAATTTAAAGTTTAAGTTAAAACCAACAACAACAACAACAATAACAACACCATATTTTCATCGAGTCATTAAATGTCTGAAACCTGATTATTGCTATGTGTGCTTGCTACACCATGGCAGCTCTCGAAAATTTTGGAATTCAGTCACGGTTTTGGGAAAATTCTACAAGACGATTATCACATCATTTAATAGACATTACAATTCCGGGTACCCTCCAATAAATTACCAGGATATCTTAAAGTAACAGCAATGTTATCTATAAAAATATTACTTAAATCGAGTAATATTTTCTTTGACCATATATCAAAGTCACGTGGGTTGGCTTCATAGTAGAGGTGTTAAAATATAATTGTAATACACCCTTTGTTAACCATTGAAATAGTATTTAATGTATAAAGGACTTTCAAAAATGGTTATTATTCAGAGCGGGCGCTATGGTGCAGTGGTAACACTGTCTGCCTACAAATCAAGGGGTCGTGAGTTCGATCCCCCGCTACTCCACTGAACGAATAAAATGACTACAAGACTGACACAACCAGGACATCGACACAGCATGACGGCAACGATAGAAGACCTTAACGGAACAGGTAACAAGTACCGAAAGTACAAGACCGAAGACGACGACCGATAACAGAAGGAAGAACGGAGACAAGAACTGACAAACAGCGAACAGAGACGAGGACCGATAACAGAAGTACAAGAGACAGGGACCGATAACAGAACAACTAACAACAAGCGAACCGAGACAGGTACCGATAACAGAAGAACTGACAACAAAACAACGGAGACAAGGATTAATAACAGAAAAATAGAGACGAGAACCGATGACAGAAGAACTGCCAACAAGCGAACAGAAACGTCAACCGATAACAGAAGAACAGTGACAGGGACCGAAAACAGGAGAACTGACAACAAGCGAACAGAGACGAGGACCGATAACAGAACAACAGAGACAGGACCGATAACAGAATAACAAACGGGAACCGATGACAGAAGAATTAACAAGAAAACGGAGACCAAGACTGATTACAGAAAAATAGAGGAGAACCGATAATAGAAGAACGAAGACGACGACCAATAACAGAAAAGCAGAGAAAGGAACGATAACAGAACATCTGACAACAAAAGAACTGAGACCAGGACCGATTACAGAAGAACGAAGATCACGACCAATAACAGAAGAACTGGCAACAGAGAAATGCGACGAGAACCGATACCAAAAGAACAAAAACGACGACCGTTAACAGAACAACGAACACCAAAACCCAAGAGTACCCAGAGAAAGGTGCATTTAATTAATGTAAATATTTTACATGCACACGTTTTAACCCCCTCACATACGCACGCTGTGCAAATATAAGTAGGAATCTGAGTAGCCACTCTATATGCTTGCAATGTAGCAAAAAGTGCAGGGAAGAGAGTAGTGTTCGCTGCGTAAAACCTAAATATATGATGGTTCAAAGGAGTAGGGACTTTCTAGAAATTTTATCTCTTACATTCTAGTCTGTTATGCCTTAAAATTTTCAGTACTAACTTTAATATTACTTCTATATTACTATTATATTGGCCTATAGAAAAATGCCCGCCATCTTAGATTTTTCGGCCATATTGGATTGTTTTGTTTTTTTTTAAATTCTGTTTTGGTGTCGAATTTGTTTTTACCTAAACATGCTTTGTGACAAATTTCAGGCTTTTCCTCTCCTTAAAATTTTTATTTGATATATCATCCATTTATGATAAAGAAATTTGGCGGCCATTTAAGTGGTCATTTGAAATGACCATTTCAATGGTCAAGATCAAGTTTTTCATTTTGGTATCCACCTTTATCGGATTCAGCATACCTTAAATAAGTAAAATACACCAAGATACCACTTGTACTACAAAATGCCTCTAGCATCTTATAGAGAGCCAAATTCTCAAGATCAGTCCTGTCTATTACTCGAAGTTGATCTGGACTATTTCCCCTGACTGTTGTATGAGTATGCTGTTTTTTTCCATACAATTTATTGGCTCGATTAATAAATGAAAGATCTAGGGTTCGGTTCCCATATTTGTGCATCTTTAATTTCTTTTTATCGATATGAACATTTTAGCCAATGTTTGTTATACATTATTGAGTTATATATGATGTATAATGTACAAATCTAAATAAAGTATCTGTTCTGTTCTGATAATAATAGATGGGATAATAATGATTTCTTGATGATAAAGTAAGACAACAAATGATTGATAAATCTAAGCTACTTTATTCACATAGATATACCATTAAATTTGCAGTGAATAATATAAATAATAATAAAGATTTGAATGCACAATGTTCAAAGAAATATTTTTAAAATAAAGGGAAAAGAATGCAAAAATCAAACAAATAAAATAAATAAATGAAATAATAAATAAATGAAAATAAAGTATTTTTAATGAGATTAAAGATAAAAGTAACATGGCTACTCAACATGGGTAAACAATATGAGCCGCGTCACGACAAAACCAACATAGTGCGTTTGCGACCAGCATGGATCAAGACCAGCCTGCGCATCCGCGCAGTCTGATCTGGATCCATGCTGTTCGCTTGCCAACCCTATTACAAGTAGAGAAACTGATAGCGAACAGCATGGATCCTGATAAGATTGCGCGGATGCTGGTCGCAAACGCACTATGTTGGTTTTGTCGTGACACGGCTCATATCATCTTTCAAAATCTGTGATCATTTTTTCAAATGCAAAAGATACATTATCACTTGAGTTTTGTCATTCAGTCAACCGTTTGAAAATATCTTTTATTTAGTGACATATCAGATCGTTAAACTAATGATATACATTTATGACGAAATATCAAAGTTTTAATTAAACCCTAAACAAACAGATGTAGCAAACAAACAAAAGCACAAAGAATATCATAATTTAAGAATTTCAAAAATGGTCACGATTAAAGAGCACTAATGACAGAACGAATAAATAGATTAATCAATCAATCAATCAATCAATCAACAGAACAAACGAATAAAAAAACAATCAATCAAACAATAAAACAAGCAAGCAATCAAGCAAGCAAGCAAATAAACAAACAATGGCAACAAAAAATAAAAGAAAAATTAAAATATAATAAACATAAGAAAACAAGAAAACAAAAACTTAAAACTGGTCGCAACGGTCGCAACTCCTAGCACAATTTGTTCTTGCGTAAGAATTTTTATATTTTCCATCGCAGAATCCAGAAATGATGTTCTTCAGTGACTTGCAGTTATCTATTTGATCTTTGCACGGAGCAGCTACAATAAAATAAAAATAGCATAAATAATTCGTATAAAACTCCACATTGGTCATTATTGCATAAAATTCTGTTAGCATGAGGACATGCCACCGTCTGTAACATTTTTTCATCATTTCGTATGGATGTAAAAGGAAGAAACATTCAAATTAAGTTTAATTTAACCACAATTATAAATAATTATATAAGTATATTACTTATTCCATAGACGATGTATGAACGAACTAAGTTTGAATCGGGGTATTTGTGGTCATAGGTTGTTTCCTAAATGGATACCTACGTTTTCAGATATAAACCATAACGAGGGAATTGACGTAATTGTAAGAAATGAGGATTTTTAAAGAAATAATATATAAAGATATAAATTCTTGTGTAACCGTTTTAAACCAATGGTAAGATTCCACTATTTCAGTTTGAAAGCAATGGTAAAATTCCCCTATTACACATAAAAACAAGATAGCAAGCAAATATTGCTCACTTTACATGATTATGTATATCTGTTGCTCTGGTAAAAGCAACATTTACGTGGGTAGTGTCACTGTTCTTTTTCTTGATCATTTAAACTGGAAGCCGTCGTTGTATAGCCGCAAAGGGATTGCGAGCTTAAAGTGATATTATGCTCATTTTTTCATTGTCAAGTTGAGGTGAATTGACTATATACTTCAAAAGATTGACTGTTATAATGGTAGTTGACCAGCAGTTGATATTGGAATAGATTTAAGTTAAAATAAAACTCTGCCTGAAATATAAAAAGACTTTGGCCATGTGAATAACTTATCCGTTCATTGGGGTAAATTTAAAAAAAGATGTTTAGGAATTATGGCAAAATGTAATCTTATTTTGACTTTCACCTGGTCACTAACTATATCCACTTGGATAGGCATATTTTCACTTAAACGTTCAAAAACCAAATCCTATATTTTAGATCCATTTTGAAATTAGTGTTTACCTGTTCGCGGGTACTGACACATGACTTTGAATTTGTCCCGGCATGCCACATCTTTCCATTCACATTTCTCATTAATTGTAACACAATATTTAGATGGTTCTTTGCCTGTTGAAAGCATGAAACGAGTATAATTACAGTATGAATTGCACAAATCATACACTGGACATATATGGTTTTATTAGCATTGTTTGTGGCAGAATGACGTTATGTGATTTTTAAAGCTTTTTTTCTTGCCCATTTATTAGTACATGTAATTGACTTCGCGGATCATGTTTTTGATGGTTGCAAGAAAAGACAAGCAAAGTTTTTTTTAAAGAACATGTCTTCTTCAATAACAATTAAAAACATGATACAATGAGATTATACTTTGAGATTATACTTTAAACATATTGTATTTATTTTCTTTGCTTGAAAAAACTGTATTCCTTGGATTTCTTGCGTATTCTGGTTTATCAAATAAGAGGTACAGTAAGTTTGGAGAAAGACATATAAAGTTAATAACCTCCTGCCCAATTACTGTAAGCCACAGAGGTCTGCAATTCTCCGTTTCCCCAAGTATAGACACCTCCATCTACATCGTAACTTAAGTCCATCCACACAGGTTTACATGTTTTACTGTAATTATGATAATATTCCAAGCAAACATGTTTTAGCTAGCAACAATAAAATACCTCAAAAATATTAAAGGCGTCTTAATTAAAAAGAGATTCAATGGACTGTTAAGTATATCTTATGTCTCTAAGATCACCTTAAGATATATTTTATCATTATAACGGAAACAATTGAATCTAATCTAATGGTCAAACAATCTGAAATTATTGTATTTATTGAATGTTCTTTAATTTTGTTTTCGTTGATATAATATAATGAAACACCGGAGAGCATCGTTAAGGCTCTGGTCTAGAAATCCATAGGTCGCATGAAAGATCACCCGCTTCACCACTAAAAATACTAATGTTCTTTTGGATGAGACCTTAAGAAGTCCCATGAATCGTCGCTCTACAACGCGCATGAAAACGAACGAGGGTCGTCTCTTGAACGGGCTGTTTTGTCCATGCACTATCCCAAAAATAACAATATTATAACAACATCCAAGGGTGTTACACATGTGGTTGTCATAAAACAGACTGTAAATGACACAGAAAGATAATGATAATCGATTATAATTATAACCGCCTACCCTTGGCCTTTATGCTTACCCTCCGTTATTCAAGAAATCTCTAACAAATGCATTGCTCCACTGATATTCCTTGAGAAGACTGCACCCTTCACACAAACCTTTGCAGAAATTATTGGCAGCTTCTTGCTTCATTTCGTCATTAAAGAATTTATAGCACCCATTAGCGAAACTTGTCCACCCGGGTTTGCAAGCTGAAATATAGCACGTGGTATTATAATAATGGAACATTTCTATTTGCTTAACCAGAAAAATGCGATGAGCTCATATCAGCTTTTGTCAAATGCACAGTGAAATTTACTGAGTATGGTCAAAATTCAGGTTAGTTAATGTCTACATTTTCAAAGTCTAAATTATTTTTAATCCCAACTTAGCAAACAACTCTCGCAACTTTAACAACTTCGTGTTTAGTAGAACTATATCCACTTTTTCATAAAATGTTCTTAGCTGCTTGTTATAGAATTGGCATCGACAGAATTTGGTTGAATAAAGAAAACTCCGATCATAATGCATGTGTTTTAAAGAAAAGGGAAGATAAAGGAAATAAATAGATAAACATAAATCCACTTACTCCCGCAAACAAAATTCAATGGAGACCAACTTCCGTCTGATAGGCACGTGATTTGCTGGTAGTCAGTGTTATGGGCGCATTTCACCTTCACCTTTTCACTTACGCTGTAATTTGCTTTAAGAGTGACGTTATGGTCGGCATCAGGTGGTAGTATCGGGGTGCTGCAGTTTACATCTAAAACTGAAAATATATGTTAGCATTTATTTATTAAGTATATTCAATGTCCATATTTGAATGAATACAGAAAGTATCATATTATTAGATAATAAGGTTTTGTAAAATGGTTAAAATGTATTTGACTTGAAAGGTAGGTTACAATTCTAAGCCATTGAAACAAAGTGTTTATTAAGATAATAACAGAATATATATTGTCTTTCTATGAATCTTTATAGAAGTTTAATGTTTGTAGTAAAGGCGACGACATTAATGATGCTGAAAAAAGTTGACATAGTGTAGGACGCTATTAAGTTTAGGAAGGACGTGATGAAAGATCAACATTCAGCGAAGGAACAGCAATAATAGTGGTGTGGAAACTGTTGGTCTTTAAAGCTGATGGCTTACTACTAGGTAACTGATTGCACGAAGAACAAGCTTTCCGACAGTCAGTTGTCTTCCTGCAGATTGATGGGTCGTTTTTAATCTTCTGATCACATCCAGACTCAGTGTTCTTACATTGTCCTAAATATAAATAACACAAAAGCATTTAATTATATTTATGGATTAAAAAAGGAAGACTTTTTATTACGTTAAGAATACTTTATGAAGACAAATTTTGTGAAACATATTTAAATGAAATTAAATGTTTTTTTTTTATTTTCGCGTGGGTTACTTGTATCAGCATAATAAAGTAACTTTGGATTGACCAAAGATCTATTTTTTTTAATTAATGCCGTCTAAATAATTTAGAACGTGGTGCATTTTTACTAACTTTAGAAAGTGGATGATTATCACTAAGCTTATTGTTACAACCTAACTAGTATAACATCCACATTTAAATGCACGTATAATTATTGGACCAGCTTTTGCCAATATGCATACATATAATAATTATATGTTGATTTACTATTTTCTTATTGTGTACGCATATTCTTGAATAAAATAAATATTCTGAGAAATGATGGTCATGATAACACGCGCATTGCATCTATCTCTTTCTTACAAAAATCAACAACACCACCACCACCAACAACAACAACAACAACAAAAACAACAAACAAACAACAATCAATAAATAAATAAATAATAAAAAATGTTGATAAAATATATTTATTACTTACCAAAGTTACAAGCATCACAAAAATCCCTAATGCACCCATCTTTTTTAATGTAACACCAAGGTTCTATTGAATTGTCAGGGTTGCGGCAATAGTTGTTTACCAAATTTTTATCAGCGTCACTGAAACATATTAAGCCTCAACGACAATCACAACGGAAGCGACCTGCATCGTCCGGAATCGAACCTGGATCGCCCGATTCACAGTCCATTTCTCAGCGCTAACCGGACGGTGTCATGATTTATAAATAGTGATGTTGGAGAAGTACCCATTCTTAAACATATTAAATGAATCCAAAGGACCAGAAAAAAGTAACATCTTTTAGATATAGTATGCAAACTTTAAACAGCTTCATCTGGAATTAATACCTGTTTTGTGATGAACTTTCGGAAAAGGGAAAGGCGAAATAAAAAAATAAAAATAATATATTATTAGAAATTATGAATGGCTTAGTCTGTTTTGACAGATGGACGCAAATATTTTGTGTGGAAAGGTTTAGAAAGAGTTAATATGTTATATGTACCGGTAATTAAAAGTGTGGTGCTTGCAATTCGTGACCTCACTCCACTTCAAACAGGGGGTTAAGTCTTTGGCAAAGTTCACTTTACCATTGTAGTTCTTTCCTCCATTTGTTGTATTGTAACAAAATTCATCATCTAATCGTTAAAGAAAAGAAGAAAAGACGCGTACAGTTGTATATCAAGAATATGACAAAAAGCTTAATTAATTCAGATTAGGTATAAGCATTTATTTAATGCTCAATATCAATCAAATATACACATTATATACAAATATGAGTTAGCATCATGTAGCCAAGAAAACATATATCTTAATAATCAAGCTCTCTCACAATGTTGTTTCGCAAAAGTTGAATTGACATTTGTTTCATAAATGCAGGAAACTATTTTATAAATGCATTATAACATCAAAACGTGTGGCATCAGCAGTTTACTGTAAATGCAATCATACCATGTTTGAAGTAAGCTTCCACTTTAAAGTATGACGTAGGACTGGAAGAGGTCGCGTCTTTGTCAAAAACTTTAGAAAAGCTGAAACTTAGGAAGTTCTTGTGACTTTGAATTATCTTCTTCCCATTATGTCTGTAACATAAAAAATGCTATTTAGATACAAACAGTTTCACGCATTCATTTGATAATGAAAAGAGAGACAACCGTCACTTTTTATATTTAAGTTTAGAATAAAAAATCCCTATTATTTAACGCCTGTTTGAAATAGATAATATGTGTTCGAATTTTGCATATGCAAATTAATAATTGTATGTGAAAGTACGAGTCGTTAGATTAGTCAAGAGAATAGCATTTGTTACATACTTATAGAACGAGACAAACTTTCATATAGTCAAAACCGAGGTCACTTTATATGCATTTCTTCCTTCATTATTGTTCTTGTAATACAATTATCACGCCACTTTACGTGAGCATTTAATTAAGTATTTAAGGTCTTTGTAAAACAATATAATACCACTGTTTTTGGAGATGAAAGTAATGGTATAATGTAATATTAATATATTAAAAGAAATCATCAATTAGAAAATTTAAAAAAATCTCCTACGGTTCTCGACTGATTTTTTCTTTGACACTCAAACTTACCATGACAAAGCAAAAATGAACTTACACCACGCCATGATTTCCCGGGAGATATGCTCTAACCGCAAGTTCGTCTGCCGAGAGAATGTTATAGGACTTGAAATTAAGATATATTCTCGTATTTCTCGGGCTCTGAAATGAGATCATATAGCAATTTCACTATGACGTAGACCGAACGTAATGTCAATAGAATGTACGAACATATACGCAATTCAGCAAAAGTTTTGGACTACTATTTGTATTATTTTTATTGAGATATTCACTAACATCGACAGTGCGGCCGGTGTGTTTTGATTTGTGCTAACACTGACTTGATAGTGTCAGTTAAAACAAGATTAACATATCCATCAGGGTAGTATGGACTGGTTCCATATTATCGTCTGCTCAATCTTATTGTTTGATAATGAAACCCTCAAAACGGTCAAATTGACAAAGAGTAGGCAGTTCCTATCTGAAACCAGGACAATTTCATAACAGAAATCCTGCAAGGTGTATGATAGATAATGTAATAGTTATTTACTATGATACTTTATTTGTTCTTGTCCGCTTCCTTTATTATATAACAATTTCGTCGTTACCTTCATAAACCAATAGCAGGTGATGTCCTTCTTCACTCCTTTGATCGTGGGCGAGATAATGGTCACTTTATTATTTGTGTCATTCAGATTTATTATATCCCCACAATCGAAATCTGTATAAGAAACATGTAGTAGCTTAAATACACCTGTCCATTTTATGAATTCATTCAGCTTGAGACAAAATACATTTACCTTATTATCATATACAAAAACCACGGGAACATTTCAGTTGTTAAACGTTTTGTGAAGAAATCAGATAGGAATAAAGAAAAGTGCTACATGGTAAAAAACATATTAATTAAGAGATACGTTTACAACTTGCCCAATCATATTAGCTAGAACACATACAGTTTTGCAAAATAACACATACAGTTTTGCAAAATAACACATACAGTTTTGCAAAATAACACATACAATTTTGCAAAATAACACATACCGTTTTGCAAAAGAACACATACAGTCTTATTTACATTTGACAGCTAAAGACAATCTAGTTTATTCACAGTCGGTCGCTGTATGGAAGTGATATGGCTAAGTTCGCAGTTCCTTGCAATACGGCCATTTTAAAGTGATATTCGGTCTCTACTTGCCTTGCATTGCATGATTTACATAATCGCAGTACAGTAAAATTAACTGCACATTTCATTTCAAGACATTTAGAGCAAAAAGGATATTATTATAGAAATATATTATTATAGGATATATGTATAGAAAGAAATAATTTATATTCTTTTACTATTTAGTCGAAGGATAAAGAAAATTTTGTAGAAGATAAAACGGTTGCTGAAAAACCAAACGAGGAAAACGTAATGACAAAGTTTCATACCTTAGCTCAGCAAGGAAGTGTTTTGAGGTTAATATTAATCAACAGTTATTCAGTAATCATGAATAATATCTTAATTGTATTATACATCCAATGTGTTTATATGCTAGTTACCAAATGAATATTTATATTGTTCATTGCTCCGAATTTTCTCAGCAAGAATAACGTTTAACATTTCAGTTGCTGATGATGTGCCAACTAAAAGAAAAGTTATAATTGAATTCGTACTAAAAAAATATTCATTATTGTTAGGAATATAGTCTTTGGTCATTATTTTCTTATTTTCCGGATACTTCACACGTCCATATTACAACACAAAAATATCTCTCAACCACAATGAAAGATAAGAGCCTTAAATTAATTTCGGTACGCAGTATGCGATAAAGAATGTCTGCGTACAATACAGTTTTAATATTTCATATTAACAAGGAATGCTTACACCAATTTAACGACTTTAATGTTTATATATTAGGCATTTAATTTAAACAATTTGCTACTCACGTTTCTTCTTGAGACTCGAGCATGAGTCTGTTTGGTTAAGACCTTCTGGACATACACAACCACACTCGCCTTTCACAATAGCTTTATACCCGCCATTTTCACAATTAATGGAACATTTATCTAAAGCAAAATATATATGTCAATTTAAGTGTTATACTTCATTTAAATTAATATAACATTATTAATATTATGTTATTTTCTGTTTGTTTGTTTGTTTGTTTATTTTTACTCATTCACATCGTGAACTGTCCACAAATGCTCAAATAAAACGCAATAAAATCACGGCTTTAATTAAAGCATGATAAAACTTAGTCACGAAATGAAGACAAAAAGATCTCATTTTTGTAAAAAATATTTTATAATGTTATGCTTTTGATAATAATACACATAGCAATTAAATGAGTCCTGTCAGTTTTATATGGTTGCTTTTACAATATTTTCAATATTAGACAAAACTATAGAACGATCAAAACATTGTTCTATGTCACCGTAACCTAGTGAGCCAATCTGGAAAATTTATATTCATTTAAAATTTTATTAAATCTAAAACTTAAAATTGACATCTTTGATGGCGTTCTCATCGTAGATATACAAATAAGCAATGAGATCAAATCGGATGCCATTAAAACAAGTTCATGACGAGCGATACTTTAAATAAACGTAGGAATATTTCTGAACTACTTTTTATGCCAATAAAGAAACGCAATAATACTACTGAACTACTTTATGTCAGAATATTTGCCGGAAACCGCGCAATAATACTGGTGAACTACTTTACGTCAGAATATTTGCCGGAAATCCGTCAATGCACCGATAAAAAGTTCGAATTTGAAATGAATTTTAAAAGCTTTACCTGCACATTTATAGGCGTCGTTAATCTGCATGAACAAATAGTAGTAGCGAGTTTTGTCGGAAAACTTAGAGAACGGTTTTAAATCGTTATCCAAGAACGTGATTGTTGGTTTGCCATTGCTTGTAAACGCCTATAACAGAACACACCATATAGTTAAAAGAATTTAAAAGTTTCATTTGTAACATGATTATGCAGAGTGATTTGGGAAATATTGAGGGTTGATTTAAGGAAGGAAAGGCGAAACTTTCGCAACTTAAATCAGTCACCATGGTAACCAAGATAATGACAATTACATTATTTTTTTATATGTTAACAATGCTAAAAAGTTAGTTCTCGAGTATCAGCTAAGTTTTCAATATTTGTTCTCTCGTTTTAATCAAATAGAAGAAACGCAACCAGGCCATGAGATAATTGTTAGAAGACTTATTCTTTTGAGGATTTCAAGAAATTATGCTGATGTTTTCAGAATGTATGACTGCGCTCTTTACAATTGACTACGAAATTTAACCGTTACTACACTCTGGACAAATTTTTAGAGAAAATGAAAAAAAGAAAAGAAAGAAAAATAAAAAAAATGAAAGAAACAAAAAAAGCAACAACAAAAAAACAAACAAAAAACAACAACAACAACAAACGCACTGACAGAATTGCGAACAGTGTACTTAATGTGTACTCCATGTGTACTTCACGAATAGACGTCACATATGTGCCGGCTGATCTTGGTCTAGCTAGCCAGTCCTAAAGTGAAATCAATCTGATATGGAATTACACAAAAACTCAAAGTAGATGATACGGATTCCGAAACATGCTACACAAAAAAATACGAATTACCGTAACTGCATAATGCATGATAGACTGCCAATCGTACATATTATAATGTCTGCCACCATCGTGGATGTTAAACGCACTCTTAGCCCCTGAAAGAATAGAAATAGATATACTCAAAGACAAAACATTAAAAAACAAGAGCATTAGAGCGTTAGTGATGCCCTTAGAGCGTAAGTGACACATTATCTAGAGCGTTAGTCACTGCGGTGCAAGTCGAATCATTGTTTAAACACGTTAAAATATCAAAACAAAATCTTATCAGATCAAAAGATAGTTGCCAGTAAATCATTACATGAATATATGGATTGATGATCGGATAAAAAAATAACGTACGGCTAACTATATTGTCTTGCTCGATTCTCACATACTGGCTTCTGAAGGGACTGTTATGTTCGTGCAATACACCAAGTGTATGTGCTACCTCATGGAGACATGTTTTCTGAAATGTAACGAACAAAGCCGAGGTGCTCGAATGATATAGAAACAAAATCTTACATTCAAGAACGGGTGTGTCAACGATAAAATAATACTATATTACTATAAACTGCCTGTTTTCGATAGAATATTTGTTAATTTACCTCGATAAAACAAATCATAGCTACCTAAATTGCAACTATAATATTTGTAAAATCCGATTTTAAGCGGCATTGCTATTATTTAATAAAAATATCAAATTAACAGTTCGTTAATTATGGAATGTAATATTCTGTTATCTTGTATAAATTATATTCATTAAATAAAAGGCACACTTATTCCAGTTTAATTATAAGAATGATCTTTTTATCATTTTATATATACTAGTACATCTTTTTTTCGCACATTACAGCTCTAAAACGTAACTGGATCAAAAACAGAGATAGCAGAAATATTGTATACAATACAATAGTAAGTATATACATGTATTTACCCAATAACAACAAGAAATTGTTTGCCCACTGCCGCCAATGTTTCCAATTTTTGAAATGCATCTGAAATATTGAGCATAACAGTTAGCGTTTTACGGCAGCAGAAAAAATCACAAATCTAATTTCATATGAAAATGATAATCCATATGGAAAAAAATAATAAGATAATAACAATCTTGTTTATTTCAAAGCAAAGATCGCTGGCTGAGATCCACTTGTCTCTCACCGATACGGGTTTGTGCCCGCTCGTGATACCGTAATGTATCCGTTCAATGTTTAATTACTTGTTTTCTCTATACCCAAATTGTGTTGAAGAATAATCAAGATGCGACAGTGGTAATATATTATGATTTGAAGAGTATACCAGAAGCGACGCACTTCTATTGCACTTAGTATAATTCATTTGAATAGACTTTACTTTAATCTGACTTAACTGTCCAATATCGGAACCCTAATTATATTGAACGCTAGCGTTCAACACAGATTTTTTTTTTGGATGTTTGAGACGTACAATTTAATAGCAGCAATGGATGTTATTAATTGATATAAAAATACATGTTATATAAAATAAATAATTTAAAATATCATAGATAAAATACATGTTATGAAACGGCTGTTACTTCAAAATTATTTTGCGTACTGAATAAAATTTGATCGTTGATTTTTTAATTCTTATTTGTTCAAGACACTGATCCTTATACATATCACATATAAAACATTTACAATAACACAAACAATAACGGATATAAACTAGCCTCGTATATAACTTACTCTGGTTTTTTAACAAAGATGAGGCGGTTTTTATGGTTGAGGAGATTCACGTGATACGTCTTGTTCCATGGTTCAAATCTTATACATGACAGTGTCTCGTACAAGTGAAATACTTTCTCTTTATACTGTCTTCTATCACTGATTGCTGGAATACAAAACAACAAAAAACTAATTCTTCTGAGCAAATCGTCTCTCTGAGCCATGGAGAACGTTGCCATGGTTTCGAGATTGTACATGCATCATCTTATTTTCGAATCATCAAAAAAGGCTATATTTATATCTACATGGTTTCAAAAGAAGGACAATTTTCAATAATTTGCATAGTAGAAATAATTATGATGATTCGGCAGTATGAAGCAATAAACCAGTTATTATCTAGTTTAATTACTGTCAGTTAACAAATATATACGTATATTAAAATGTATATCTCCTATAAAAACAAATTTGAGATTCAAACCATATATTAACAAATGATAAAATACTCGCTGCTTAAACACGGACATATAAATACAAATGTACATCAATATATACATGTATTTTGAAAAATTCCCCTAAAATTAATGGATGGTTTTGTCAAGATTAAAAGATGGTCGATTCCATATAAAATGTAAAGCGTGGTAATGATTAAGATGCGTTGGCACGTGTATTATCAAGAAACAATTATTTAACATATTCCAGCCCAATCTTATAGGTTTAAACACTTAAATGATCAAGGTAATGTTAAGGGGCGTCAGTGGCCGGGTTTTAAGGTCATTAACTACAAACCACTTTCTCCCCACTGATATGGCAGGGCTTTGTATTCGTTAATGTTAGGAAGCTATCAGGACATTGTTGGCAGTTCACCTTAGGTTTTCCTCCACAAGTAAAGCTGAAAAGACGCATTATGTCTTTAGCAACGTAAAAACCAACAACAACAACAACAACAAAATTAAAGATTACTCACAGACAGAGTCGTCAAACACATACGGTATAATCCCGTGCGGCCAGTATCCGTTCCTAACTATCAGTCTTTTTGATCTGGATAAAAGCTGTCCATCATCGTTACCCTGTAATTAAAGTATTTTTGTTAATCCTGCTCAAGACAAGAGGTGAAGAACAAAATAAATAGGATAGTGTATTTATAACTGGTATATCTCGAATTAAAACATAGTGTATCATCATTTAAAATACAATGTAAAGTATAAAAAAGTGCGTGTTGAAGAAAGCACAGGGGTATCAACAATAAAATAAAAAGAATTAGGTTTATTCTGGGGAAACTGAACGTAAAACAACCACTGTGAAGTTGTGAACATTTAATTTTTTTATTGCTAGATGATGGCTTCAGTAAGTGTTGGTTTTCAGACAGTATTGAAACCTGTTATTGTGTTCCATTCATATACATGTATAAATAATTAAACGACAAATATATATTATTAAGGCAATTGGCTTTTAAAGATAAGTTATGCTCAAATTTGATATTCCGAAAACTGATCATTACAATACTGTATAGTATCTTTTGAAGATGTGTTATGTTTTAAATTCTACATACGAGCCGCGTCATGACAAAACCAACATAATGGGTTTGCGACCAGCATGGATACAGACCAGCCTGCGCATCCGCGCAGTCTGATCAGGATCCATGCTGTTCGATATCAGTTTCACTACTTGTTATAGGATTTGTAAGCGAACAGCATGGATCCTGATCAGACTGCGCGGATGCGCAGGCTGGTCTGGATCCATGCTGGTCGCAAACGCATTATGTTGGTTTTGTCGTGACGCGGCTCATATACTTCAGATAATCACAATATGATTACATAATGACATTTTTAAAGAATAGAACAAATTAATTTGACAAGTAATAAAGAAATGCAGCTTCCCAAACATAGTACATGTATATACATTCAGTTATTCAAATTAGATATATATATAGGGAATTTACAAAATTTCGAGAAATGTCTTCAAAAAGATGTTTTTGCCAAAAAATGAGTATGGTTTATCTTTATTTTTTTTAGAAATGAATACAAATTAAACATATACCTTTTCCTGATTGTATGTGCCAAATACCGTAACAGCAGCAGATAAAAGTAAAAGCACGTGAAGAGAATTCATGATTCCAATGTTTTGGACTCGAACTACACCCCAAGTGCCCAACAAGTGCGCAGGCCGTTTGTTGAGACATGCTTATATATTGTATGCTATTGACTTTTTTCCCCTCGCAAAACTGCCAGCTTCTCTTTAAATATGTCATTTACTTAGTAATGATCAATTTAGAAATACATATATAGATATGAAATGAAATATTTATATATTTATACATATAATTTATTACTTATATTATGGCTGGTTGACAACTGTTTTATATAAAATACAATTTTCATGTTCATTTTATTGCTTCAACTTAAGAATACAAACAATTAGTTATAGAGATTTTTTCTACTAATAATGTATATCATATTAGATTTATAATGTATGGATGTAAAAATTAGCTTTCAAAGTACAAGAACTGAGTTGAAAAAACAAACCTTTCAAAAATGCATTCAAAATGCAGTATAATGGTATATTTCTTGCAACCAAAAAAACAAAATGGATTCCAGAGAACGCGTCGTATTATGTGTTACTCTGTAAATATCGTTTGCGCAACGTTTTGGCCATTGCTTCAGTAATAATCGCCGACGATCATTTGTTTTAAATTCTCGTTTTATAAAAAAAAAAGATTAGTAAGTATCGACCGTGTATGGGCCAGCTATTTTATAGCCCGTATGGCTTGATAGTAAGGCCGGCGCTTTGTCTAACTATAACACTGTCTTGCTATACAATGTCACAAGTTCAATCCTCAGATTTTCAAACTAAGATAACTAATTGTCTTATGGGCGGGATTTTAGTCGAGTTCTCTTGCTTTATCATTTGTGGTTTATATTTTAGCACGTGAGAGAATCAAGAACCTCTGTACCCCTACATTTAAAATAGTGATTCATTTTATGTTGAATGTGGTGACAACAAATAAAACGATCATTTTAAAAGTGTAAGTCCTATTAGTGATCCGAAGTTTATAAAATAAAAATGTCAGATAACTATATAGACAAATATTTTGGAGCATATCAGAAGCGATGATAATAAAATATATTTTGTTCATACTTTTTATTGCATACATTAAAACATCTTATACAGTAAGAATTACTACAAGTATATCACTTATTACGACAAAGAGGTGCATTTTCGTGTCATGTTTTCTCGTTTCACATCGTCTTATTAAAGCATTATTCAAAACTGCAAAAGCAAAGATGGTCCTTACGAAACAAGGGGTGCAAAATGCTTATCCGTTTCTTCAGTATTTTTTTCTGAAAAAAAAAGAAAGAAAAAAGTTGAAAACCGAAACATAACACTATGGCTCATATTCGAGAGGGTACGGAACGAATACCAACGCCTTATATCGTCTCGCAACTGACTTGTTTTCAATTCTTTTGATCTCCGCTGTGTCTTCGCCATTACGAAGGCAAGATTTTGTGAAATCCTATCGGTTTATGGTACCATAGTGTTGCCCTTCAAAACGACTTTTTCGCCTCCCCCCTCCCCACAAAAAAAAAAATTAATTAAATAGAAAAATAACCTGAAAAGAAAATGACGGATTATCGAAAGATCGTGTCTTGTGGCAGGACATTGGGTATTTTCAAACGCTATTCATGTCGGTTTAAAAAACTTTCGTGTTTTGTCCTTTCGTTCCATGGCTTCAACATGGCGAATGAAAAAGAAACGAATTTTATTTGCTCGAACATTGTGTTTACGCATCACATTCTCGTCCCGCCATTCCATCATAATTTCAGCCAATATATATTTTAGTGAAGCTATAAGCGCACGTGCGGTTTCAAAGCAGACGAGATAAATACTTGGGGCAAAACAAATAAATAAGTATTAAAACACTCAATGGAACTTGAAAAATGATAGTTATTCATTGATTGACATCACATGAAAGGCATTTTTATTGAATTGTTGATAAAGTAAAAATGTTCCTTGTTTTATTCAAGATATATCCTAAGAATGAGAGTGAGGTCTTAAATGATTGCTGTCTTACTATCTACCAACAAAATCATTGCTACCCAATAAAGTGTAGCCGTAAAATAATGTTGTTTTTATGCTTACTATTGAAGAGTTTGTCAATACGAATTACAACTTTATATTTGTACCATGTTTTTGCTGGAATATTGGATAGCAATTTGAAACTTTTGTTCTAAACTTCAAAGATACTAAGCATTTACAATTCCTTTCTTGTTTTTCTTTTGTTTTGTTTGTTTTAAATCCATATAATTCTAATGTAAATAATGTGTTCAATATTTTTTTTTAGATTTATAAAAATACATCTGCCAACCGTACCCAAATTGACATGGGTCGCGGCGGGGGGGGGGGGGGGGTAATAAAGGTTTGTCTTCCGTTTGTCCGTCAGTCCGTAAAAGTTCTTTTTCATGATGCTTCAAACATGTATAGATAACAATATGGGGTATATGTCAAATATAGTTTTTTTTCTTCTTGTTTCTATGTTGAAAAATGTGCTTGATAACTTAATAGGCTAGAATTCCGCAAAAACTGAATCCTGAGATAATTCAAAAGGTAAATGGAACTACATACGGAAAATATTCACTTAAAATCCGTGTCAGAACCTATACAATTTTAGTTAAGTTCACAATACAGTTTTCAAAATAGGTATGTTGTATTAAAAAATGAAGTTATTTATCTTTTACTATTCTTTTCGTTTGTGTTAAATTCCATTGTTTTTTTTTTTTTTTTTAATTTTTATTTTTTTAAACAAATATTGATATATGAAATTGTTTTTTTTTTTTATTGAGATATTTAAATTTTATTTTTAAGCCTTTTTCAGAGGAGACTTTTATAATGTTTTACATACTTAAGATGCGTTAGGCCCTAATTAAAAACCAGCTTAATTGAATACAACACATATAATAATATGTATGTACGTCATGAGGCTTCATCCTTACACACTTTGTGTCATTTTCTTCGACGTCGTATATGCGTAGGCTACCCCTGCCCCCACCCCCCATGGATTCATAAGTCATTTTTGCGACAGCAAACAGTTCTTAAGAAGGCCCTGGTGCACATTTTTATTAATTGTCGCTTTTTTCTTAATGAAAAATAAGTTTTTTCAACCTTTAAATATAAATTAAATTGTTAACTCGGCTAAGTAGCGGGAATTCAAATAAGTTGTCTTAGATGATGGAGAATGCATGCCTATATAATTCATGCATGAACAGTGAACAGTTTAATTAAGTTTTTACTATGATAGACCTAAATAAGCCAACTTCGTGAGTTTGTGAGCTCTAGAAAGATCTACGTGCCTGCGGAGATGACGCAGTATGTACAATAATCGATTTTAACCAAATGTATGCATATCGAGGCAGGCCTACTGCTTGCATATAATTAAATTGAGAGATATTTCACTAGCAACTTAATTATGGGCCTACTATATTTAATGAATTTATAGTATATGATCACGGACTGTAATCAAAGTCCGTGAAATGACCAAAAATTGAAAAACAAAACCCCAAGAAAATACGTGAAATGACAAAAAAAAAAAAAAGATTATTAAATGATTATTCGATCTTAGGATTGTATCATTGTATGTGAATTTTTTTTTACAGGTTTGATGCTTTAACATGTAATTATAAATTGCACTTGTAAATTTTTAGAAATGCACTGTTGCGCTGTTTGCAAAGATCTTTCATTCCTTTGTTGTTTCAATATTATCAATATAACTATTAAAATTTATGAATTATATAATTTAGTGTGTTATTCTTGCAGAAAGTCGATCCGATTTAAAATAAATGCCCCGTAATGCAAGAAAGCATCTATTAACAACCGTAGTGCGATATAATTATATTTTGTTTCATTTTTGTTTGTTACATATGCATGCATACATGTAGATTCTATGTGATATGTTGTGTATATGTTTATTTCCGTGAATTAATCGATACATCTACATTGTAATTCATAAATTTATGCAGTACGTTCAAATGTTAATTACATTGAGCGAAAATGGACACGTGCAGACATGCAATGTATGCGATATATATTTACGCTATTTTTAGAACACTAACATGTCATCATTTGATTATTTTATATTTAATTACGTAATTTGCATTATATATCATAACCTTTCAGAAATTTTACAATTAAAAAAAACCCCTTCATTTCTAAGCATGACATCTATGAGCGGACAGACGGGTGTACGGACGAACCAACATATTGGAAGCTTTTTGCTATTTATTACCAATTATCTATACAGGCCCATATGTAATAGGCCCACAGCCTTAAATTTCATTGTTAAATCACGTGACATTCCAAACCAATCAGTAGGTCACTTGAAGATATTTTAGATAATCGGCCTAATTTGCTCCGTTTCCCACTATTGGTAAACCCCAATTATAAGAAATTTAGCAGCCATTTTGATAGACAGATGAAGAGGTGACGTCTTTTCAAAAAAGATAAACAACAGAATTCGATGAAAGTTTTTGTTGAATTTCACGATTTATAAGTGAGAAATTAATATTTATTTTTAGCATTGAAAGTTGAATAACATTTTTGATGATTTTTTCGTATTTAGGCCTTTTTCGTTTTATGGATTTTTTCTTTGTTTTTGTTTCCCATCAATGTTATGAAAAATGCAGTGAGTGAATGCATGTTTTAACATGCTTTTGTGACAAAATGGTTTTGTAAAGATGTATTTCAATTCAAATTTAATTGTAATTGATGTCGTAAATGTTGTTTTATTGAATTTACTTCCTGAATTATCGTTTTACCGGCGGAGGTTTCGTCCATTTTCGTCTCGTACCCAAGGGATTCGCACCAAATCGTCAGTGATTTTTCTCACTTAATTGGAAAGAGGCCTTAGCCTCTTGATTTTGGGAAGAATTATCGCGTAAATTTCTGATTTGGGAAGTAAAAAACCTGGTTTAAGTTCAGAGTTTTTGGAAAACTGCATGATTTTAAAAAAAATTTCAAATTGGAAGAGGCGTTTTTTCGGAGTCTGTCATTTAAGTAGGAAAATCACTGATCGTACACATAAAAAATCTAGATTTTTGCCGCATTTATTTTTATATCAAACAAGCCAAATTTTAAATTTCGACAAATGTAATCTTGCTTTTTGGATTTTCAGTAACGTGTTTCTTTTGTTATAGAATCATCTAGTCTTCTGTAAACCTGAAAAAAACCCAACAAAAACTAAACAATTGCCTTCTCAGTTATATCGTGGAATCACAGGAGTTTGACATTCTATCAGTAATTGAAAAATATATATACGCATTTAATTAAGAAATAACGGGAAATATACCCCTCTTTACAATAGATAACCACAAGGAATGCAACACCTGTTGCAATCTCATTACAAAATTTATTGAATAACATGCAGTACAATTAGTTGGACTTAACTGCCTGGTACTGTTTCTTCAACATTTTTACAATTAACATGCATTCAAAGTTTGTGTTCATACTATTTTACATATGAAATGAAATTAATTAAGTCATAAAAGGATGAAACGTGTTACTGTTGTTGATATAAACAATCAATAAATTATTATTAAACAAGTTGCTAAAGCTGCAGATTTAGTATTAAATTTAAAAGTGCAAATCCAGGGTTTCATTATTAAAAGATCGGTCATGGCCTAAGGGAAGGTGGCCTAGTGGACGTAGTGGTTAATGTGTCTGCCTACCAACCCAGGGATCATTGGTTTGAGGTCTACTTTGGTCACAACCATGTTACCTCGTATAACACCAGTAATGGTTAGTTCCAGAAAGCGGACTGAAAAGTGATTAATATAAGTTGCAAGAACTTGTTTTGCAATTGAGCTAAAAAGGAAATGAGTTTAAACTAATAGATTGGCGATCCATATCGACGGCTAGTATGCTGTTAAAACCAGTTATTTTCTGCCTGTATATTAAAATATCACCTTTGATCTAATCGGTTGTTTTCATTGGCACATTCTGTTGTCTCAGATAAAAATGAAACCCTGAAATGAAAATTCCTATATTTATGGCTTAAAAAATCTTTTAATTTCTAGACTGTCCATAAATTTAAAAATTGCCCATGAATATTACTAAATCCTAGACCTGATAAAGGCAATATATCAAACATTTTTTGTAGTTCATATTTTGCTGTGGGTTCAACTTCAGGACAGAGTTATGCCATATAGACATTAGCTTGCTCGATATAAACTTAAGCAATGCTTGAAGCTCATTTCATATGACTAATTTGTTTGACTCGTTAACCAATTTGATTGCCTCATTGAATGATATTGTGTGCTTATAATATTTTTTCATCCTCCATATTATATAATGTTAAATATATTTGTCAATGGTGTGTCTTTGTGCAAAATGTGGTGATTAAACTGATTATATTTAAGAGTACTGCAGTGCTGATCTCGTTCTGGTACCAACAGTACTGCATTTGTTGGCAAGTAATGGTACTTATGAAGTTTTAAGGAAACACATTTTTAAACAAGAAAGTACTTTAACCAATTTATATTTACTTTTTCAGGTTATGGAAGGGAACTCTGCTGAAAATGAACAGGGAAGTGCTGCCCCTGAAAAAGTGACAGCCTCTGAAGAAGTGTAAGGATTCTTATGTTATTGTTATATTAAGTGCTACATTGTCAGTTAATCGAGTATGGTTGCTATTATTTTCTTATTAAGCAAAGACTAAGATTTGTGAGCTTAGATATACAATTTAATATTGTCAATACAGCATAGTGTTTAAAAAAATCGTTAACTAGTTGAATGCCTTCCTTAAACCAAACAAAAGTGAGTTAATTACCTACTTGTTTAAATCTCGGGCTGTCTGTAGGCTATTAACACATTTCAGATTTGTTGTATTAAGTTTTAATGTTTATTGCATTGTCATTTCATTCTAGATTTTATATCGGTCATCAAAATGAGCAAAAAAAACCCTGCTGTCGCCTGTCAGTCTGTTTATTGAAACTTAACTTGGTATATGGATAGAGTGCCAAATTGAGATTATGCAATATTATGCGTCATATTTTAAAACTGGCCATATTAAACTTTGTTATTTGATAAATTTGATTCATACAGTTTCTTGACAAAACAACATCATGACAAAACCAACATGTTAAATAATTCATGAATGACCTTGACCTTGAAATGATCTTTACTTTCAATGTCAAATTATTGAATTGTCATAATTAAATTATCCATAATTTAACAGTTAATCTGACTAGTTTTCAGACTGTTAAATTACTTCATTTTTTTTTCAGTAAACAAAAAAGAAATTGTAAATTTTTTTGCAGGTTATGTACAGCATGAGCTTTATGTCTTATGTGAAACATGAATATTTTATAAAAGTACATGCTATTGCAGGGAAGAGACAGAAAACAATGATGACAATACTGAAGAGGTGAAGGAAGAGGCACAAACAAATGGAAAAAGGCAGCTTGATGATGAAGAAGATGAAGAAGATAAAGCAGAAAGTCCACCTGTGAAAAGGTGATTTTTTTTTGCATACAATGAATGCAACTTCCCATAGAGTCCTGGATCTCTGGCATGTGTTGAATTTGTATTTTTTTTGTTTGGGAAAGAGATACGGGGATTGTAATCAGTTTTATGCATTCTACAATAAGATTTAAATATTAAAGACAGATTTGATTCAATCAGAGTCACTAAGTAAGAATTTATTTTTAGCTCACCTGTCACAAAGTGACAGGGTGAGCTTTTGTGATCGCTTTTCGTCCGGCGTCCGTCCGTAAACTTTTACTTTAAATGACATCTCCTCATAAACCGCTGAGCCAATTTCATCCAAACTTCACAGGAATGTTCCTTTGGTGGTCACCTTTAAAAATTGTTCAAAGAATTTAATTCCATGCAGAACTCTGGTTGCCATGGCAACCAAAAGAAAAAACTTTAAATATCTTCTTTTAAAAAACCCAAAGAGCTAAAGCTTAGATATATGGCATATAACATCTTCTAGTGAGTGTCTACCAAGTTTGTTCAAATAAATGCCCTGGGGTCAAAATTGGCCCCGCCCCAGGGGGTCACTGATTTTCCCTATATGCATATAGTAAAAACTTAAAAAATCTTCTTTTAAAGAACCCAAAGAGCTAGAGCTAAGATATTTAGCATGAAACATCTTCTCATGATTGTCTACCAAGTGTGTACCAAGTGTGTTCAAATAAAAGCCCTGGGTTCAAAATTGGCCCCGCCCCAGGGGGTCATTGATTTTCCCTATATGCATATATATAGTAAAAACTTTAAAAAATCTTCTTTTAAAGAACTCAAAGAGCTAGAGCTAA
Source organism: Ruditapes philippinarum (assembly GCF_026571515.1). Taxonomy (NCBI): domain Eukaryota; kingdom Metazoa; phylum Mollusca; class Bivalvia; order Venerida; family Veneridae; genus Ruditapes; species Ruditapes philippinarum. The sequence continues at coordinate 57,449 of NW_026865659.1, forward strand.
GATATTTAGCATGAAACATGTTCTAATGGGTGTCTACCAAGTTTGTTCAAATAAAAGCCCTGGGGTCAATATTGGCCCCACTCCGGGGGTCATTGATTTTCCTTATATGTGTATAGCAAAAACTTAAAAAAATCTTCTTTGAAAAAACCAAAATAGCTAGAGTTTAGATATTAAGCATGAAACATCTTCTAGTGAGTGTCTACAAAGTTTGTTCAAATCAAAGCCCTAGGATCAAAATTGACCCTGCCCCAGGGGTCATTGATTTTCCTTATATGTGTATAGCAAAAACTTAAAAATCTTCTTTGAAAAAACCTAAAGAGCTACTGTTTAGATATTAAGCATGAAACATCTTGTACTGAGTGTCTACAAAGTTTGTTCAAATAAAAGCCCTGGGGTCAAAACTTGCCCCGCCCCAGGGATGTCATTGTTTTTAACTATATGTGTATAGTAAAAACTTAAAAAATCTTCTTTTAAAAAACCCAATGAGTTAGAGCTTAGATGTTAAGCATGAAACCTGTTCTAATAGGTGTCTACCAAATTTGTTCAAATAAAAGCCCTTGGGTTAATATTAGCCCTACCAGGGGGGGTGGGGGAGGTCATTGTTTTTCATTATATATGTTTAGTAAAAACTTAACATCATGAAACATCTTGTAATGGGTGTCTTCCAAGTTTGTTCAAATAAAAGCCCTTGGGTTTAAACTGGCCTCGCTCCGGGGGCCTTTATACAGGTGAGCGACCTCAGGGCCATCATGGCCCTCTTGTTGAAGGATATCTTTAGTTTGTTCAAACATGGGTTTTGTAGGTTCTTAAAAGAGATCACCTGGTTGAATTAAAAGTAAAACTTGTAAAAATGAACTAAGAAGTAAAATATCATTAATTTTGCCACTTTAAAGGTCAAGGTCATCAGATTCTGAGGTCAAAACTAAGTTAAAGAGTCAATGCATAGGACAAATCTGATTTGATGAGCTCTATAATTATCAACTTCAATAATCAAAATGTTTTAGTTCGTGATTTTTACATGTACATCAAATATGAGTCACTTCCGATCATTATCGCGCAATAGTGATCAAACTAATGTATACACGCTTGTACAGTACATGTAATTACCAGATAAAACACGAGGTGATAATTTTATATCTTTGATCAACAATTGATTGGAAACACGTGTTGGAAATTAGCAAATTTTACCGACAAAAGGATAAAATTATCGACTATTTACGCTGCAAGTTTAAAGACTGTTTTCTCAAATTACAAATGAGTGTAATTTTGAATGATTGTCGAATATTTTCGGCATTTTCTAGGCACAATTTTGCTTTAGTTTCATTTTTGCAAAAACTTTCTATATGAGTATTAAGATATTATGCCGAAATGCCAGGACAACAAACCAAAATACACATACGCTTTTCTTTGATATTTAGATTCTATCCGAAAATTGATCTCGAACATCGGTGATTTCACGTTCGCCAGAAACCCTAAAATTTCGCAAAAATTCTCGGTTTCCTAGCCAAACATGCGAATGAATTGTTCCTTTATTATTTAATCAACATTAAATCTATAAATATCGATCTTCTTTTGCCCCCTTTTGAAGATATTTGCTAAAATAATTGTCGATCGGATGAATCTCTTACACACTGTGTGAAGCTGTACACGATTTTCCTATTCATTCCGCTAAACGCTGCCTATGTATATTTACGTTTTTGTGCCCCCACGTTAGTGGCGGGCATTTAGATTTACCCTTGTCCGTCCGTCCTTCCGTCCGTCCGTCTGTCCGTCCGTCCGTCCTTCCGTCCGTCCTTCGTCCGTCCGTCCGTTCACTTTTGTGTCGCACGTAACTCAAAAAGTATTTGACATAGAGTCATGAAACTTTACAGGAATGTTGATCAGCATGTGTAGTTGTGCACCTGGGTATTTTGGTCGGGATATTTTTAGTATTTTCAGAGTTATTGCCCTTGACTTAGTAAAATTTTGCAATTTTCAACTTGTGTCGCATGTAACTCCAAAAGTAATTGACCTACAGTCATCAAACTTTACAGGAATGTTGATCAGCATGTGTAGTTGTGCACCTGGGTATTTTCGTCTGGATATTTTTAGTATTTTCAGAGTTATTGCCCTTGACTTAGTAAAATTTTGCAATTTTCAACTTGTGTCGCATGTAACTCCAAAAGTATTTGACCTACAGTCATCAAACTTTACAGGAATGTTGATCAGCATGTGTAGTTGTGCACCTGGGTATTTTCGTCTGGATATTTTTAGTATTTTCAGAGTTATTGCCCTTGACTTAGTAAAATTTTGCAATTTTCAACTTGTGTCGCATGTAACTCAAAAAGTATTTGACCTACAGTCATGAAACTTTACAGGAATGTTGATCAGCATGTGTAGTTGTGCACCTGGGTATTTTCGTGTGCATATTTTTAGTATTTTCAGAGTTATTGCCCTTGACTTAGTAAAATTTGGCAATTTTCAACATGTGTCGCACATAACTCAAAAAGTATTTGACCTACAGTCATGTAACTTTACAGGAATATTGATCAGCATGTGCAGTTGTGCACCAGGTATTTTCGTCTGGATTTATTTAGTATTTTTAGAGTTATTGCCCTTCACGTAGAAAATTTTTGCAATTTTCAACTTGTGTCGCAAGTTTCTCAAAAAGGATTTGACATAGTCAATAAACCTTATGGGCAGGTTGCTCAGCATATTTTAGATTTGCACCTGGGGTTTGGCTTGTGGATTTATCCAGTATTTGTAGAGTTATTTCCCTTGACTTAGTAAAAAGATTGACAGAACAGTGTCGCGGTGGGGGCACCCGTGTCCTATGGACACATTTCTAGTTTTACAAATATTTAGAGTGGACTTACTTAACCAGAATAAAATTTGATTTGGATATAAGTGGAAAAAAAAACAAACAAAAAAAACGATTTCCATGTGTTGATGCATTTTAATGAAATAATTTAACATATTAACTTTATAATATTAACAACAAAACAAAAATTATACTATGTAGTTCAGAGTTTCTTTTGAATAACTATAAACTTTGGAAGTCTCTTGAAGATTCAAAATCAGCAATGCTATTGTGAGCATTGAATGACTAATCTGTAAACATATTAATTGCGACACGCTTATGGACTCCAACTTTTTCAGGGTTGGGAGTCCATGGACTCCATGTTTTAAAGTCCTAGTGAGAACCCTGAGGTTGTATTGGCTGCTATATTAAAGTTACTGGACAGCATGGGTAGAGAGATTAAACAACTCGGCCGTTTGGTTTCTAAATCTATTTACTAATGATACTACAGAGGTGATGCCAGGTTAATTAAGGCGGGGCTTATCAGCTAGTGGGCTAATACTAGCTGACCAATAGCGAGTCTATATTACATAGGTCATCGGCTATGATCAAAGAAAAATAATTTTAAGACTCATTGTTATATTTTGATGTCTGTCATAGTTTTTGAGTAACATATTAGTGGTCAGGGCTTTTTACTCTGAATTTTAGGAAAGGCCTTAACCTTTAATGTTTTAATTTGTGAAAATACAGAGAAATATTTTGTCAAATTGGAAAAAAATTGAATGACATTTAAACAACAAATAAAAAGAGCATAATGATATGAAGATCATATTTCATTTAGTACTATCGTGCCACATTATCTATAAAAGCTTTGCCTATCCTTAATACCTAAGGTCAACAATCTTTTCCTAGGTTCATCTTGGAGAAGTAGTCATTGATTTTCAATAGAACATTCACTTGTCAAATGGCCAGTTTATTACAAATGTTCACCATCAATGATTATGACACGGTGTCGTTCTGGCATTTTCAGTTAATCCCCAGGGGTGGATGCAATAGCCCATTCTAAATGGAAAATAGTATTTTTTTTTCACCAGTTAAAAAAAATCCCAACAGCTGCCTAAAAAATCAAACTTGTTTGTACATATACTATATTTGTACTGTTTTTAGCTCACCTGAGCATATGCTCAGGGTGAGCTATAAGGATCACTGTTTGTCCGTCGTACGTTGTCCGTTCACACTTTTAAAACGACATCTCCTCTGAAACCATAAGGCAGATCATAATGAAACTTCACAGGGATGTTCCTTGTGTGAAGCCTTAACAAAGTTGTACAAAGAATTCCATTCCATGCAGAACTCTGGTTGCCATGGCAACCAAAAGAAAAAACTTTAAAAATCCAAATGAGCTAGAGCTTAGATATTTGTCATGAAACATCTTCTAGTGAGTGTCTACCAAGTTTGTTCAAATAAAAGCCCTGGGGTCAAAATTGGCCCCGCCCCAGGGGGTCATTGATTTTCCCTATATGCATTTCGTAAAAACTTAAAAAATCTTCTTTTAAATAACCCAAAGAGCTAGAGCTTTGATATTTAGCATGAAACATCTTCTAATGGGTGTCTACCAAGTTTGTTCAAATAAAAGCCCTGGGGTCAAAATTGGCCCCGCCCCAGGGGTCATTGATTTTCCCTATATACATATAGTAAAAACTTAAAAATCTTCTATTAAAGAACCCAAAGAGCAAGAGCTAAGATATTTAGCATGAATAATGTTCTACTGGCTGTCTACCAAGTTTGTTCAAATAAAAGCCCTTGGGTCAAAATTGGCCCCGTCCCAGGGGGTCATTGATTTTCCATATATGCATATAGTAAAAACTTAAAAATCTTCTTTTAAAAAACCCAAAGAGCTAGAGCTAAGATATTTAGCATGAAACATGTTCTAATGTATGTCTACCAAGTTTGTTCAAATAAAAGCCCTGGGGTCAAAATTGGCCCCGCCCCCAGGGGGTCATTGATTTTCCCTATATGCATATAGTAAAAACTTAAAAAATCTTCTTTTAAAGAACCCAAAGAGCTAGAGCTGAGATATTTAGCATGAATAATGTTCTAATGCCTGTCTACCAAGTTTGTTCAAATACTAGCCCTTGGGTCAAAATTGGTCCCGCCCCAGGGGGTCATTGATTTTCCGTATATGCATATAGTAAAAACTTAAAAAATCTTCTTTTAAAGAACCCAAAGAGCTAGAGCTAAGATATTTAGCATGAAACATCTTCTAATGAGTGTCTACCAAGTTTGTTCAAATAAAAGCCCTTGGGTCAAAATTGGCCCCGCCCCAGGGGGTCTTTGATTTTTCCTATATGCATATAGTGAAATCTTAAAAACCCAAATAGCTAGAGTTTAGATATTAAGCATGAAACATCTTCTAGTGAGTGTCTACAAAGTTTGTTCAAATAAAACCCTGGGGTCAAAATTGGCCCCGCCCCTGGGATCATTGATTTTCCTTATATGTGTATTGCAAAAACTTAAAAATCTTCTTTGAAAAAACCCAAATAGCTAGAGTTTAGATATTAAGCATGAAACATCTTTTAGTAAGTGTCTACAAAGTTAAAAAAATCTTCTTTTAAAAAAACCAATGAGCTAGAGCTTAGATGTTTAGCATGAGACACCTTCTTATGGGTGTCTACCAAGTTTGTTCAAATAAAAGCCCTTGGGCTAAAATTGGCCCTACGGGGGGGGGGGAGCCTATATTCAGGTGAGCGACCTCAGGGCCATCATGGCCTTCTTGTTTATTTTTTTTATTTTGTTTGTAAAGATTTGTTTAAAAACAGTTTATTTGTTCTTTAAGAAAGAGTAAAATAAATTGAGCATTGCTTCCGCTCAACTGTGGCTCTTGTTCTTCTTCCAGCCATAGGAGGCTATAATGACCAACCTACTATTTTCGTTATGGAGAATACAGCTCTTTTCTTAGAGATACTTAAAATGAATTATAAAATGAACCTCAACTGGATCTTTATAAATACAAACTTGTTGCACCGTCTGCAACATGTTTTGTATTTAGCCTTTTAGGCACACATAGACAACATTCATTTGAAGTATTTTGCATAATTTACACTTATATCTAACAGCTTTCAGGGCCTTTATACTATTTTTGGGGAAGGGGCCCTAGCCCTTTTTGTGGGGAAAATATGCGCGATTTTCGCACTTTTGGGGAAAATATCTATTTGTATATTTTTATATGTTAAAACACATTTCAGGTTTACATAAGTCTAAGAACTTAATTTCAAACATCAACAAATAAAAAGGCATTTCTGAAGATGAATTTATTGTCACTGCACATCTATACAGTTATGTTTTATAACAGTTTAATGTTAATTTATAACTTCATCTCCCTCTTTTTTTTGTCCTTGAAAATTGAAACCAAATTTTCATAATCCTCATCCCCAAAAGCCTGAAGAGTGTCCTGCATCAAAGAAATGCGCATCATGGCATCCAGTGTTATCTGCCCCATAGATGTTCTCAGGAATGTGCAAATGTCATTCATGACACTAAAACCCCGTTCCACAACAGCTGTTGATTGGGGAATCAACAGTGCCAACTTAAATAGCTTGTAAACTCTGGGGAAACAAGCTCGGATAACTGGGTCTCTTTCCATGGCCCTATACACTTTTGTTACAGAGTCATCTCCTCTTTGCCTGTGAAAAAGACAAAATATATGTGAAACTGTAAATTAATGTTTCATATTTTAGTTTGAATGGTATTGCTTTGTAAATGTATGTTAGGTCATTATTATCAGCAGGTGAAATTTAAATTAAAACCTTAATTTACAGCTTATGAATTCAGATTAAAATTTGATAGATATTTCAGTTTTCTAAGAAAATAATAGTGAATTTGGTAAAAAGTAATTAATAAAATTATTTATTTTTTTCTTTTAGTTCAAATTAAATTTTATATTACTGACAACACAAACAAACAAAAAAACACAAGAACACTGGAAAATGTAAAGGAGTATAGTCAAGAAAGAGTGTAAATTTTCATGAATACAAATCCAATTCTACAGATAACAACAGTTGAACCAAAAAACTAAACCTGTAATCCTGCAAAATCAAAGAAAACAGTAAAATCAACTGCAAACTTTTAATATTTACTAACTTGTACATGAATAATTGGGGCTTAAATGTGTTCAATTCATTAGTTACAATTTCTGTACTGTCTAATTCTGGTGGTGCAACAGTTCTATGACCCTGGAATTCATCATGTTGCTCTTTCCCATAAAACTCTGCCAATGTTTGAGTGTGATTCTGCCAACAGTAATTATTATAATGTAATGAAAGCACTGAGACTTCAGATTACAATCACAACCACTTCAACTTAAATTACAATGTGTGTTTTTCGATATCTGAAAATATATAACTACCTTGCCATATTCTGCTATTTCAGTAACACTATCTGGAAGATTGCCAGGGTCTAGCACGCTAAATGCCGACAATACAGCCGAGTGATTGCAGAAGGCATCTGCAATCTCATTGATAAGGTCATAAACCATTGGCACTCCCTTCAGTCGCAAAAATTCTGAAAAAAGTATATAGAGTTTCAGTAAGACAATATTACAAAATGAAACTAGTTTCACTAGATAAAGCTGTTAAAATGAAAAAGGCATATTTTAAAACATCATTCATTTGTGAGCAAGTGTTTTGAATTCTTTTTTCAGAACTTGATTGTTACAACAACAGAAAGATTAATTTGAGTCAACTGTTTGAGGCATTGATTTGAAGAAAGTGAAATTCCACAATACTACTACTGGGCAATCATTGAATGATTTTTATACTTCTAACTTAAATAAAAAGACAATAAGACAAACAAACCATCTGGATTCATGTCTCTGTCATCAGCTCTCATTCGTCTGGCAAGATCAGTCCTGTCCCTAACAACACCCAGAAGCTCTTGACATTTCCTGATAATATTACAAATATATCTATTGCAATAATACAAGTAGTTAACTTACAAATTATATGGGTTTTTTTAAGTGTATATCCTTTCTTTTTCAATTTGAGACTGATCATTGACAATACTTAATTCAAATAAAATCTATAAATTATATACAGTGCAGCATCTAAAACAGTGTCTGAAATAATTAGAATCCATGAAAACTAAAGTGTGTAGGTAGAAGTAAGTAAATGATATTTAAAGGCCTTTCTAAGTTAAGATATATCAATCAGATCTGGAAACCATGGCATATGACAAATAATGTACATATAAAATTACCCAAATTCCAACTCCTGGTAGTTACAGCTCTCATACTTATTGACAACTTCCTGGAGCTCATTGCGACACTTTGTTACTCTTGCTGGTAACTCAGTAAAAGTACCACAGTCTTCTTGTAAATATAATGATAGGAAGTTGACTGGCTTAAGAATGTCAACAAGAACTAGCACAGTTAAAATAACGCCTGGCTGAGTCATACTTATGCGTATACCAGTGAGCTCTGGTTCTTTGGTTTCTTCAATAAGGGCATCAAGGGTGTCCAGTATGGCCTCAAACCTGCCAACAAACCTGACACTTGCTCTCAGGTGTGACAACCACCTATTAAATACAAATAAGGAAATACAATTGTCTATACTGCATGTAACTCAAATGCAAAACATTGGGTTGTAGTGTTAATCAAAAGTTTTATTTTTTTGTATTTTAGGTATGAAGTCTTGACATAACTCTGACTTTCATCAAGTCATATTATAGTTTATTTCTCATATAAACAATATCATACAACATTAGTTAAGAAGACCATTTTTTCTGTAAAAAGCATACCTAGTGGTGGCTGCTCTGATAAATTTCAAAGGCTTCTGCCCATAAACACCCTGAATTGCCTCGAACACGGCTGCTTTTTTTGGCGAATAGTGAAACATCTTATATATGCCTAGCAAAACACGGTCAACTTCTTCTAACTCCTGGTTTCTTTTAACCATATGGACCAGACACAAGGCAAGGCGGTGATTACGACAATTGACATATATCGACAGTGGGTTTTCATGCCGTTTTCTTTTCTGTAGACCTGAAAAATATGAAATGGATGATAAGTAAAATAAAAAAATTAGCTTTAAGATCATTTAACAAAATATTGAATTTTTTCATGTTATACTATAGAAATTACTTACAAATGCATTTAAGAAATGTTAACAGTATTTTGAAATCTATTCAAAGTTTAAAGAATTACTTCAGCCAAAACATTTACCTTTATTTTCACCGCTCATTGCATTGCACCCATCCAAGCCAACAAATCTGATGTTGCGCAGTTCAATGCCTGTGAATCATAAACAAATTATTTACAAAAATACAATTTGATTAACAAAAATACAATTTGATTCATTTCCCTATCTGTACAGTAAATTAATTACTTTTATTATGTCAAAAGCTTTAATTTTATAGGAACAAGTTTTAACCCTTGAATTAACAACACTAAGCCAGGAAACAAAGGCTTGCTTGAATGTTCCAGCTGACTGGGTTCGAACCCAGGCTGATAGACTTAGCAATCATTCAATCAGCAAGCATGCTGCCTGTCATAGTTAAATGAAATGAAGTTATTGTCATTCAAATGTGTTTATTTGTTTCATTTCAATATATCATTATATTTAAAGAAAATGTACATCTGAAAAATATGAAGACAATTTTTCTTGACTACGTACATTTGCCTAAGCAAAATACACGGATACCATCCATCAGGGCTGCACTACTCGTTCTTTCTACATTAATGAGACCCATGTATGATTCCTTTACTTCTCCATTTCCTACCCAACAAGCAAAGACTGAAAGCTGTGTACGGTTTGCCTGATCTGTACTCTCATCAGCAAGTAAAGTAAATTTTTTCCCACAAAGATCTGTCAACAATTTATTTTCAAGGTAGTCACTAAGAATACCAATTATTTCTGTGACTGATGTACTAGATGTATATGTGGTGTTCCCGCTGAAAATATCTACAATGTCTGGGTCACAAGTTGTGCCCATAAACTGGACAACATCTTTGAAGTTTTCAGAAAGAGCCCATTTTTTTTTTTTATCATGAATCCACAGGTTTTAAACAATTTTTTTCAAAATAGTTCCTATTTTGGCAATAAGTGCATCTTCAGATGTGGTATGGGTCTGCATAACAGTTCTTGCAATATTTACATTACATAATGATGAGGTGTATCTGCTTAAACTGTTTTTATGTGATTGACTCTTCTCATGAATTTCAAGACGTCTTGTAGGGTGTTCCCCAAGAACTGCACCACATGTTATGTATGGCGTGGATTTATTTAGTTTAGGGGCAAATAGCTCACAATATTTGCAAATATACCCCTTTTGAGTTCCACTGTAATACAGCCAGGAAAATTTTGACTCGTATTTCCCAACAGAAAATCTACGCAGGTCATGCTCAGAAGATAAAGTGCTGTCAGTTCCAGCTTTATCAATATTATTTATGCTGAGCTCCTGTTCAGGGGGAGTACTTTGACTGCTGGATAATATAGGAGATACGGCAGCCGGAGATACACTAGCACTAGTAGCAGTAGCAACAGCAGGGTCATTTGCGCTGGACTTCGGTTCAGTGGGTTTAGATGTTATAATAGGTGCTGTAGAAGGTGTTAAACTCACAGCTGGGTCATCAAATCTTCCCTTTTTAAAATAATTTGTCAAAGTTACAGTACTACGAGCATCATTCGCTCTTATTTTCTTTTTGTACGCTCGCCAATTGTGCGGCATTGTTTACACAAACGTAAATCGGCAATCATGTCGTCATGTCGTAAAAATGATGCGTTAATCGGAATATCTTCGGTTATAACAGCTCAATAGGAAAGAGCCGAAAAGTTGCGATAGATGACACGTATGCCAGAACGAGGCCAGCGGGTTTTTCCCCATGCTGTTTTTAGAAAATTGCCATATCAGACCGAGGCTACGAGTAAACAGCAAATGCATTGAATTAAGGCATCCCTCTAGTCGCGAAATGAATCATTACCGTTTATTGGACAAAACAGCAGTCTATTTTTACACGAAAAAGTTTGTTTACAAATTTTTACGCTTCGATCTAACTAACAATTTAATGGGGAAATCACCGCCAGGAGGGGAATTTAAGACATGTTTTTGGGGAAAAAAGGTAGCTATTTGGGTTGGGGAAGTAGCCGGATACCGGCTACACCAAAGAAGGGTAAAAAGGCCCTGGCTTTATAGTGCCTATATACAAAAAAGGAAAAAAAGTACTTGAAAAAAGTTACATATAAATAAAGCAAAAAACACAGTCCACGAGTTAACTTATTCAATTATTTGCCACCTGGTTTCTCTTATGATCATCAGGGCAAATGTGATGCGATGATGTATATACATGTATATATATATATATATATGACTCACGGTTACTTAATAATGTTCTATATAGAATTTAGTGATGTTTGATAGATATAATTTGACTTGTATTTTTATTTGAAAAGTTCAGCAATTTACAAAAAAAAAAATGTGTTTTTTTTGTGGTTTTTTTCAGGTCAAAGACCTCTGACAATGATGAGGAAACTGAAAGTGTAGAGAAGGAGAAGTCAGAAACTATAGATAAAAAAGAGACAGATAATATGGCAACTGATCAAACTGAGGAGGTATCTCAGAAGAGCAAAGAAGACAATGAATGTGAAAAGACTGAGGACAATAAGGTAGATCAAACTGAAGACAAAACAACAGAAAAGTCGGAGGTAAAAACTGAAGAAAAGGATGAAATTATTAATGAAGTTAAAGAGGAAAAGCTTGAGGAATCGCCTATGGAAGACGATTCTAATGACGATAAAATAGATAGTAAAGTTGAAGTTAAAGATGAAGTTAAAGATAAATGTGAAGTTAAAGATGAGGTGAAAGAGGAGAAAATAGATGAAAAACAGGGCATATCAGAAGATAATAAGGTTGTGATGAACGGTATAGACACTGAAGATGAAAATCTGAATGAACCAATGGATTTGGGTGTAAAATCAAAAGAGGAAGAAAAAGTTAATGGTGGCTCAGTGCACTCAGAAGACAGTGAGAAAGAAAATGTTGATGTTCCAATGGATTTAAGTAGAAAATCGACAACTCCAGTAAAGGATGTGATCATGCTATCTGACGAAGAAGAAGCAAATGAGGCAAGACTAAATGGAGAGAAAGAGTATAATCTAGATGATCTTAAATTGAAAAGGAAGATGATAAAACGTCTCCAGGCAGAATTGAGAAATGAGGAGGCAAAACTAGTCTTACTGAAGAAGTTGAGGTTTAGTCAAATGTCTCAGCAGGTAACAGATAACGTGGCAAGGAAGACACCCCAGCCTAATCAGCATTCCTCACAGCCTCCGCCTCTGGTGCGAGGTAACCAGCAAATGTCTCAGCAAGCCAAGCCTGCACACAGTCAGCCACCTCAGCTACAGAGGCCGAATGGAAATGTGGTCAATAACAAGCCACAAGGGCCACCACCACTAGTAATGGCCCCAAGAGTGGACCAACAGCAACTAATTCGTAATCAGATGAAGTTGTTACAACAGCAACAACAACAACAGCTGTCTTCTAATAAACCACAGCAGAATAACTTACCAGGATTCCGTGGAACCCAGGCGCAAGCAGATGCCATAAGGCAAATGCAGCAAGTTCAGCAGAGAGTTGTTGAGGAAACTCCAGCGCAACGTCAAGCGGCCGCTAAACTTGCCCTTAGAAAACAGCTAGAAAAGACATTGCTCCAAATTCCGCCACCAAAACCTCCACCGCCAGAGATGAATTTCATTCCAAGTCTTGCTAGTCCTGATTTCATATATCTCCTTGGGTTAGAAGAGGCTGTGAACTTTATTATTGATACAAATCTAATATCGAAAGGGCGTAAGAACCCTGATGAGAAAATGGTGTGTAATCCATTTACTTGTGTTCAGTGTGGTACGGATTTCACTCCAGTATGGAAACGTGAGAAGCCAGGTTCTAAGAATGTTATATGTGAGCAGTGTGTCACATCAAATCAAAAGAAAGCCTTGAAACAAGAGCACACAAATAGACTAAAAAGTGCTTTCGTGAAAGCTCTACAACAAGAACAGGAGATTGAAAGGATGCAGTCACAGGAGATGAAATCAGCACCTGTGCCTGCTGCCCTTAAAGAGAAAACAGAATCTCGCACGGAACGAGACTCTAGAGAATCGTCGGCACGGAGTGCTGCTGCACAAGCGTGCAAAGAGTCGATGGATACATTACGACAGCATCAGTACCTAGTACAAGCCCATCAGGCTGCTGCGTTACGTATGGGTCAGCCTCTCGGATTGCAGGGTTTCAACCCGAGGGCGCCATTCCCTTATCAACTGCCTTTTGCAGCCAGAGCATCAGACCTCCAGAGGCAATATTTACTTGACATGATTCCCAAAGGAGGTCTACCATGGAACTCTTAGTTGTGTACAAATACCTTGTGTTAGTTAACGAAGCTCAGTTTTATATTTATAATAATTCACTTCACAATATGGTGCTGGATACTTACAAACAGATACTTACAAATACAGTGTGCTTAAATGAAAGAAACATAGTATGTATTAAGGACAATATGTATACACATAAATGACACTGACATAAGTTCTTGAAAAAAAAGAATGTTTTTTCTTTAAATCTAACAAAAATCTTGTTTAGATATTTGCAAGGTCTCGTTATTTTCTCAGAGAATTTACTTTGTTAACCAGTTTACAATAGCCTATGATATTGAAATACTAGATGTTTTTTTACATCAGTTAAGATGGTACTGAATGGATTGTAACACATGTGGTGGTTCTTACAAAAGATATTGTATTTCAATGATGTCATACAAGATAATACGATTTTGCAACAAACACACAATTTGTTAACATAATGTTTTTTCCCCTAACAGTATTACTTATATGTCAATCTACGTGCTTAATTAAATCTAGGTAACACCTATATGTTTCTCGTCTCGTTTTCATGTATTTGGCTTGCTGTTGTGACCTTGTTGAGCACTTTTGTTGAATATAATTTGGCTTTTTAACATAGTAAGCAGGAAATTTAAGAAAATTTACTTGTAGCACAAACAAGTTTTTTTTCACTAATTTAGCATGATATTTAAAGAATTGATTTTTTTTAAAAATTTCATTTCAAAAGTTTAACTAGATTATAAATTTTGTAATTAGCTTACAGGACAGGATACAAATTTGTAATTTCGAAAGCTTACATGATAGGTCACAGATTCTATAATTTCAAAAGCTTATACTATATGTTATAAATTTTCTAATTTCAAAAGCTTACATTATAGGTTATAAATTTTGTAATTTCAAAAGCTCAAACAATAGGTTTACCTTTATAAATTTTGTAATATCTAAAGCTAATACTGTACGTTCATAAGCTTATACTATGGTTAAAATTTTTGTAATGTCAAAAGCTTACACAATAGGTCATAGATTCTGTAATTTTCAAAGCTTATACTATATGTTATAAATTTGTAATTTTAAAAGCTTACACGATAGGTTATTAATTTTGTAACTTCAAACGCTCAAACAATAGGTTTACCTTTATAAATTTTGTAATATCTAAAGCTAATACTGTACGTTACAAATTTTGTAAATTCATAAGCTTATACTATGGTTAAAATTTTTGTAATTTCAAAAGCTTACACAATAGGTTATAGATTCTGTAATTTTCAAAGCTTATACTTTGTTATAAATTTGTAATTTTTAAAGCTTTCATGATAGGTTATAAATTTTGTAATATCAAAAATTAGTATGATAGGTAATAAATTTAGTAATTTCAATAGCGTATACGATAAGTTATAAGTTTTGTAATTTCAAAAGCTTATATGATAGGTTATGATTTTTGATATATCCAAAGCTTATATATTATGTTTCTAATGCTGAACTATTCTAAATCAAAATATAAAACAAAGTTTAGATTGACCCAACATACAGCAGTTTGCAAAGTTTTTAATGGTTAATTGGTGTAAAGTTGTTCATGGTTGACTGATCTATAAAAATTTAAAGACCTGTCCACTCAAGTCTCTTAAGTTGTGTATTCTTCATAGTCTTCATTTGGAGAGAATTTCATCAGAGATTGTATTATTCTATTTATTGTGAATGTATTGTTTTTATGAAAACAGAATAATTTTCAACTGCTGTTTTAGTATTACGTTTTAAGGTGATTCTTTGCAGTAAACATATTTCTGTAAGTTACTCACATGTTTTTAAACATTAATGCCAGTGTTTTAAAGGAAAAAGGTCCATCTATTGTCATCTATTGTCATGAAATTAAGTTGAAAATTAGGTTATTCTCCGTTTTGTTCAAGGTGTAAGATTGTTTAAGTGTCTCGTTTTATATGTGAAAATGAAATGTGATGGTGAAAGTCTACTTTGAAAAAAACACAAACACACACAACAAATTTGTGACATGTCAGCTGTAATTGTGAAAAGTAATTTGTGACAAGTTCTACTGTTGTTATGTACTATTTTTTGAACAATTGTGATTTAGTGCTGATAAAGTGAAGTAATAAAAAAGATGCAAAAATAGCATTTAGCTTTTTTTTTTTAATGGCCTGATGCCACGTCCGGTTGATTATAATGATATTTTCTGTCTTATAATGATATTTTCTGTCGAATGATTTTGGTAAAGATCACCTTTTTAGCTCACCTGTCACATAGTAACATTGTGAGCTTTTGTGATCGCTTTTCGTCCGGCGTCCGTAAACTTTTACTTTAAATGACATCTCCTCATAAACCACTAAGCCAATTTTTCATCCAAACTTCACAGGAATGTTTCTTTGGTGGTCACCTTTGAAAATTGTTCAAAGAATTTAATTCCATGCAGAACTCTGGTTGCCATGGCAACCAAAAGAAAAAACTTAAAATATCTTCTTCTAAAAAAGTGAAAGAGCTAGAGCTTAGATATGTGGCATGAAACATCTTCTAGTGAGTGTCTACCAAGTTTGTTCAAATAAAAGCCTTGGGGTCAAAATTGGCCCCGCCCCAGGGGTCATTGATTTTCTTTATATGCATATAGTAAAAACTTAAAAATCTTCTTTTAAAGAACCCAAATAGCTAGAGCTAAGATATTTAGCATGAAACATGTTCTAATGGATGTCTACCAAGTTTGTTCATATAAGAACCCTGGGGTCAAAATTGGCCCCGCCCCAGGGGGTCATTGATTTTCCTTATATGTGTATAGCAAAAACTTAAAAATCTTCTTTGAAAAAAACCAAATAGCTAGAGTTTAGATACTAAGCATGAAACATCTTCTAGTGAGTGTCTACAAAGTTTGTTCAAATAAAAGCCCTGGGGTCAAAATTGGCCCCGCCCCGGGGGACATTGATTTTCCTTATAATTTTTATGTGTATAGCTAAAACTTAAAAATCTTTGAAAAAACCCGAATAGCTAGAATTTAGATATTAAGCATGGACAATTTTCTAGTAAGTGTCTACAAAGATTGTTCAAATAAAAGCCTTGGAGTCAAAACTGGCCCTGCCCCAGGGGTGTCATTGTTTTTAACTATATGTGTAAAGAAAAAACTCAAAAAATCTTCTTTTAAAAACCCAGCGAGCTAGACCTTAGATGTTTGGCATGAAAGATCTTATGGGTGTCTACCAAGTTTGTTCAAATAAAAGCCCTGGCCCCGTGTTCACAAAGAAAAGATCAGGATCAGGATCAAGTGATCCTGATTTTATTTTCATTGTTTTATGTTACTAAAATTTATTGTGATTTGCTAGAATTAAATAATAATTATTAAAAATGTAAAAAAATTGCCGATTTGAAAAGAAATCAAACTGTTTTGGGATAAAATTAGAAAATAACAACACAAATACAAAAATATTTGGATCAAAATAAGGATCAGTTTTAGGATCAGGATCAATATTTGGATCGACTGTAAAAATAACAATAAATTTATTCTAAAACTTCATTAATTTGCTATTGCAAGTCCAGTTTTATCAAATTAATATTAGATATTTAATATATGACAATAAAAAATGAAGAATATTAGAGTTTTTCAATTTGATCCTGATCTTGATCCTGATCCTGAAATCTTTGTGAACACGGGGCCTGGGGTTTAAACTGGCCCTGCTCCGGGGGCCTATATACAGGTGAGCGACTTCAGGGCCACCATGGCCCTCTTGTTTGGGGATCAGGATGGGTCTCGATAATAGCTGGTTAGTTAACCAGGAAGCGGGTGAAGTGGATCGATTGCCGTGATACGATCTAGTTGCAAGTTGGTACTTACCAAACTACTGAAGGGAAATGGGTTGAAACTTCACAGACGTTTTGAGAACATAATACAAAGACTATTCAAGGCTCATAACTCTAACGTCGATTTTACAGAATCGTGGCCCTTCTTGAACTTGGGAAAAAATTCAGGTTTTTGTTTTAGTATCAAGCACTGAGACAGTTTAGCACCTATAGCTCTTGTTGTTTATGGTTATAAAAGAAACAATTATGATAATGGATTTTGATACTTTGTCTTGACGAGTTCTGTCTGCCTTGCCAAGTTTTGGGCCTAATAATTATGATCTTCACTTTGTTCATATTGCTATCCAGCATTGAGAAAATTGGAGCGCGCTGCTCCTTGGACAGCTGTTTATGGTATTAAAACAGAATGAACTTTTCATGACCGTTGACAGGTAATAAAATGGAATGGAAAACAAAAAGTAAATTAAGTTTTCTTACAATTAACATAATGGGTAAATGCATTTACTTTGCATCTTCTAAGCTCGCAAGTCGCAAGATTGATACAGTTCGAATTAAGTAACTACAGTGAATGCAACAATCATTCAGAGAATGTGCTTGTGCTCGCAATAAACCATACATATTGTTTATACGAAATTGTAATGAACGAAAATGGGAGCGGTGGCCTTGTGATTAAGGTGTCTGCCTCTCAACCAAGGGATTACGGGTTCGAGCCTTCATCGGATCATGTTTCTTCATATGACACTAGTGTAGGTTGGTTCAAAGAAGCGGACTCGAAAGTGATTATTATAAGTTGCAAGAACTTGTTTCGCAATCGAGCTGACACAAATATGTTTAAACCAATAAACGATATGAACAGTGATTCTCAATATGCTACTAGTTGCGAACATTATTGATTGACAAACAAGAGAAGGCTCTGACCGCTGATTTAAATGAATGTGTCAGTTTCAGTTTATTAGAAACGTGTTGCGGAAATATCTACATACATTTATCGAGGTCTAAAATTCATTAGCACGTAGTCGTGTCTTTGCGTTGTTTAGCAAAATAAGTTTCCTATGTTTTTATATAGAAAAAAGAATCCTAGGTTAAGTGATTACCTCCCTTGACCGCGTGTTACAAGACTATGTATTTTTTCCAGCTTATGTTTTATAATTATTTAAAGGAACCCTACTGAGGGTTATAGACATGACGGACCTGAAAATATTTTCCCCATATAATGTGTTAGAAATGAGTTAGGTGGTCTTGCGAATTTTTTTATCTCAATTCCCATCCTGTTATTTCCAGCACACATTTTCAAAGTGAAAAATAGCCCCATAATAAAAATCGTTGCAACGCTTTTCTCTCAAATTCGGCTATCAATCGTATATAAATTTGATTTTCCATTTCATTTTAAGTATTTTCTTTTTATCCATTGCAGATTTTTCAATTGCAAGTGCTTCACTTGATATTTGTAATATTTTTAAATTTTAATGTTTTTATGCCTTTAAAGAGATACTCAGGCAAATTAATGACAAACATATCGAAGCGTATATATATCTATATATATATGTTGAACGAAAATACACGCCAACAGAATCACCGTGTACTTTAAGACTTGAACAAACCCTGGAAGTTACAATAATATATATTGTGGATATTGTATGATTGAAACAAGCTAAAGTCATTCATTTCACATATTCTTTAACGTTGCCAAAGTTCACTGTAACAACTATTGTTTTTATTTAATTAATGCTTTTATTTTTCATTCTTCTGCAATATAAACATTTTTAGCGAAATTATTAAGCATGAATACAAGTTATGAATGTTTTAAGCAATTTCCATTGATTCAAGGGAAATAAAAACATGAGAAAAATATGCTATGTGAGTAGCATTTCTCTCCCTTGAAAATAATAGTAGGTATCAAAGGGTATTTTTTCCTTTATCCGTTAAGCTGTTGTTTTATTATTCTGATCCTTTCAGGAATCATTGATTCAAGCACTTTATGTGTTGAAAATTGAGTACCATTCAAGGTTGTGTAGGAGCGTGAGCGATGTCTCACTTTTTCATTATCCGTTATGCAAAGACTCGATCAAACCAGGTCTGCAATTTTCATGCTTTTTTGTTGTTATTTATACTTCCGAGGTTTTAGATTTTTTCCCCATTCTGACATCCATTCGTTATCTGTAAACTACATGTACATTAATAATTAATATTCGTTGTTTTAATTGATGTAATTTGGTAACTCAATAGATTAATATTCTATTATTTACCTCATTGGGACTTCATTGATAAACTAGCATTTCTTTAATGTTATTTTGCACCTGTCAAATTGTCTTTTTTAAAGAAAGCCACGCAAAGATATCTAATAGACTAGAAAATGTGGCCTGACTTAATTGGAATGTTAATATGATTTATAAATGGGTATCTTCCAGGGAATAATAATAATATCTTATCTACCAAGCGAGAAGTAATAATAGGTGTATCTACCCTGCGAAAAATTATAAAATCAGTCAGACGAGAAATAAAAGAGATGTATATACAAAATGGAGAATAATAATGTCGTACCTTCCATGCAAGGGATAATAAAGAGGTATTGATAATGTCGTATCTACTAGGCAAGGAAGAATAAAGAAGTATCTACCAGACGAGTGACAATAAGAATGTATCCACCAGACGAGAATAATGTCACGCGATAAATGCTGCCGTATCTACCATGCAAGGAATAATAACGATGTAGATACCAGGCGAGGAATAATAAAGATGTATCTAACATGCAAGGAATTATTAACATGTACTAGTATCTTCCAAGCGAGGGATAATAATATATCTACCAGGTTGGCAATACGAAAGATACATCCACCAGGAAAGAGATAAGAAAGATCCACAACCAGGAGAGGAATAATAAATGGTGTATTTACCATCCAAGAAATGAGAATGTATCTACCAGGCAAGAAGTAAGAAAGATGCAACTACCAGGCGAAGAATAATTAAGATGCATATTTACCAGGCGAGGAATGATAAAATTGTTTCTACTATAGTCGAGGAATTCTGTCGTTATCTACCAGGTGACGAATGATAATAAAGATGTATAGATCTACCATGCAAGAAATGATGAAGATAATTATACGAAATAATCAAAGTGTATCTACCAGGCGAGGAATAATACGGAAGTATCACCCACGCAGGAAATAAAAAAGATGTTTCTATCAGGACGTGTGTTATTAAGATGTATCTACTCGAGGAAGAATAATATATAACAATAAATAAACATGAAAATTTGAGACAAAATATTTATTTGCAATAAAATATATACGAAGCAGTTGTAGAAATATGTTTGTATTTTTACAAATTGTGACTCTGTGATAAGATTTCAGCTGAAGTAACGATATATTTATACTAAAAATCCTGTACATACATGCATAAAGCTAGATTGCGCCATGAAGCGCAACAAATGAAAATAAAAAGCAGTAAAATGTAGCTCTAAGCTCACAAGAACTATTACAATGATTGTTTTCCCCTTTTTTACAGATTAAACACTGCACGTAAACTAGTTAAAGATAAAAAACACGGAAAAGAAATCATAACTGGTTGAATTATAGGCGTTTGACATGTAATAAATAGCCTATGTTATTTTTTTTAAATACCCTTACAAATAAAAAATGAATAATTACAGTAGAAAGTAGAGCATGACTTTGAAATACATTCGCCATTTTTAACAAGATCAATTAAAGCCTAGTTTGTAAGTATTTTGGATAATAATAATAATGAGTCATTGCAGCAAAGCAGGCATAAGGAGAATAATCATATAGAAGATGAAAACTTATTTTAAAATTGTCGTCTGCTAAAACACACTCGGAAGGCAGTGAAGTACTCGGACTCTGGTCTGGTACGGTCTGGTACCTAGCTTTTTGTAAAGATATTGTGATCGCCCTAGCAGTAAATGATAAAAATCCCAACACGGTTACCACGGTGCTTATATCACGTGACTATTTGTGAGCTTTGTGGGTCAGAAACTAATATAAAAGACGGTCCAGGATTTATTTTCTGCCATTTTTCAATATTTCTTTATTATTTTTTATTGGATACGTGAAGAGATCGCTCATTCTAGTAAGGGACCCATACATAAAATGTTTGCTAAAAGTCATCTTTTTTCGCATGGATATCTGACTGTTCAAATACTTGGTTTATTTTCCCGTGAAAATGCAGTTTTTTCTACAACGTTTCTCAGTATTATAATGAGATGGTTCTGCACTTTATCTTTGTAAAAATAATGAAATATATAAATGATAGCGAAACACAATAAATCTGGACTATCTGTTGTACTGTTGTTTTTTTTGGGATAAAATATCACGTGGTATAGGCTCCGTCGTTGCAAAAATAATTTGTTTTTCGTTTTAGAGAAAATACATTAACACTTGTCAATAGAAGATAAAAACAGTATACAATAATTTTTTCTAAAATAGGATATTTTTTTGTAAACTAATACATAGAACTGTTTTAATAAGAACGCTTTGTACATAACGTAAGTACTATACTGTTTTTTTTCAAAGTCAAGTAGGTATATATTTGTATTTATCTTTTAGAAAAGAGATTGCATACTGCCATGCATATTCAAACAACTGACAGAATAAGCTCAATATTTAGCAGACGGCATCTTAAGCTAATACACTTTTCAAATAATTATCTGACATTTATTTTGGAATATGTTTCATCTAAAGATGGAGTTGATGCGAATTGAATAATATCCGCAATCACAACTTCATGTTAATGTTCAGAGTAATAACGTCATTCCTTTTAAAAGCAAGTGCTATTACAATTAATATCAGAGCCAAATTTTAGTAATAGTGATAATATATCAACATACAATCCATCGACAACTTTCTGTTAAAACGAACATATTTTCCTCTATAAGATGCTGCTTAAATGACAAATGTGTATCATTTCGATATCCAGAGCACTATTATTATAACATTCGTCTTTTTCAGTGTCAACCAAAACATCGTTTTTTCATGCGTAGTACATGCACATGAGTACATACAGAAATGTATATAAAGCATTTGAATTTCATTCGTTTTAGCACGTAACGCAAGCATCACAATAGATTATATCTTTATGCATTTTAGTTCACTGTAATCGGCTATATATCAAATCCGTCTGAATTCGGTTGCTGGATGGCAGCTTCCTCCATAATAATTCCTTTATTTCTATCGTCAAGGTACACCGGATTAGTTACACCAGCAGCTGGTGGCATGTTCGCCGGTTCATCGCCATTATCCTCATTATCGTTTAATTTCGATTTAGAAAAATGAGCTTTTAACTTTGATAGTGTTACCCGTCCGTCTGCAGCAGGCTGTGAAGCAGACGGATTTGGGTCATTCATGTCATTGTGCACTAAAACCTTTTTGATTTCTCCATGTGGCCGTGATCGGCGATAGAGTATATAAACACCGATAGCGATTATCGCCACTAGGATCACTATTATAGAAACTGTCACTGCAATGACAATGGAGTTACTTCCCTCTAAAACTTCCGGCATCATTTTAGACCTTTCTGCTTTATCCTTTTCAGTTGGTGATGTAGTCATTTCCCCTGAAATAGACAAACGTCATATAAGATATGCAAAAAGACCCTTCTGTAAAGTGTAAACCTACAGACAATGCTATAAAAATAGCATTGATACGCCTATGGCGATTATGTTACAATTCTTTAGGTTTAACATTTTCTGAAGCAGGACATATCACGAGAACTGATAAGATTTTATGAATTCAGAGAAAGGGATATACCTCGAGAGCAATGATAGATAAATTAAAATAGATGGACGTGTAGGCTCGGTTTATAAAGTCTGTTCATGAGAGATAGTGGAAAGAGATGAAGCAGCGAGACAAGATGAACACATTAATCTAGCACAAGCTTCACAAAACGCTCTTTTATTGTTTATATTAAAGTTTATTTTTGTTTTGTACAGTTTTAAGTCACACCAACACAATAATGGTCATATAACTACATTCCTAACATAAAAGAATCCAAAGTTCCTCATGCAGAATTCGAATCTACAGGGAGAGGTCCAAATGTAGTGGTTTGAAGTCAATAAATTCAACCATTCGGCCACGGACACCCCTTTTATCACAGAAGGTTAGATTTTAAACCATTATGTTGAATTTGCACATATTTATTCTTAAAAAAATCAAGATAGAAAAAAAGATAGAAACTTCTATATATTCCAAAAGTAAAACTAAACAAACAAAAGTATCAGTAAAAATCTTTATGAAATGTTAATAGATGAAATTTATGAAACTTTCAAATAAAATTCCATATGTAAGACTAATATGAAAAGAACATTAGTTTTATACCAGAGCAATAAACACCCGCGTCTTCTCCGTGGTTACAGTTTTGTACAGCATAGCTATTGTGAGGACAATCTTGAAGACTTGACTCATTTCCATGACATCTAAGATTATCCAGCCATACTGGACCTCTGCCTCTGCCAAAATGAGCTCCTATATCGAGATGAACGAATAAATCATTATTAAATCCCCATCATTGAAATTTATTACGGAAACGTGTTTTTATTGACAAGTATTATTTTTGTTCTTCGTTATTTTACTCAATACAAGTGAAACGGTGATAAGCTTAATATGTTATTATAATAAAATCAAATCATAGGAAACTAGATTTCTGTTACTGCCTTTCCAGTCAGTACAAAGACGATTTCGCTTTGAGTATATACAAATTTTGAAACGTATATTTTTCATCTTCTGATAAACATATCTTGATATAAACATTGAAATTACCAGTTTTATATCACTGATATATTTCTATAAACCACCGAAAAGCATGTAATAAAAAGTTAGCTTTATTGAAACGTGTGTGCCTCCCACAAGATTTTTAGATTGAAATATTACCTTTAACACCTTTCCCCTCAGAGAATCCGAGTTGTCTACAAACAACCATGGCATCCTGATCTCCCCAATAATCATCACAAACTGTACCCCATTGATCCGGGCCTGCCAGATAAACTTCCACACGCCCGTATGTTGGGTCATTCTGGGCGTTAACCAATCTGATGTCTGTTATTTCTGTGTTAAACATGAACGGAAGCATTCGTAAAAGTATTAAATGTTTAAATGACAAACCCGAAATAAAAATGGCGAGACAATTCCTTAGAAAAATCAGACTTACTTTATATCAAAATGTATTTACTATTCATAATTTCTCAATTTCTTGACCTTTTCCTTTATAAAAAGTAGGACTAATAAAAAATGACGAAAACTACATATACACAAAAAGTAGGAATAACTAGTGAAAGCTTAAAGTCTGCAAAAAAAAAAAAGAAAAAGAAGAAAGAAAACCCCAAAACGAAAATCAAATTCAGTTACATTAACCACTTGTCATTGTCACATGGGCTTTAGTATTTTGTAGAGTAACATAACAAAGTATGAAATAATTGAATGAGATATTAGCATACACTTTGTATCGTCACCCGACACTGAATTTCTTTGTCAAGACCCATTCTGACCTTCTCAAATCAAACTAAGCAGATTTGTGCCATATTATTTTAATCTAACCATGTTAGTAAATTCTCGTATTCATTTAGCTCAATATCAACAATGATTATAGTTTGTCATGATATTTTATTTTTCTACAAACCTAATTCTCTATTAAAACATCTAGCTGCCGCATCATGTGACCGGGTTCTACATAACCCTGCATAAACCCCTTCCATTTCATCCGAGCTGTTAAAACCAGTATGTCGACACTGTAATATACTTTTCTCATCGCCTTTGCAACTAACACGTGTAAACCAAAGTGGTCCGTTCACGTGACCGTATCTAGCGCCGATAACTTCGAGTCCGTCCTTGTAGCCAATGTTTCGACAGAATACTCTAGCGTCCCTAGAGTCCCATAGCCAGTCACATATACTGCCCCATACACCGTTGTATTTCATTTCTACACGGCCTCGGTCTCCTTCACCACCTCCAAGCCGGAACTCCAGTCCTAAAATCATTCACATTGTTGACATTCTGATTATTCAAAGAACAATGACATTTTTTATTACACCAAGAAAACTGTCCAGTGCTATTTTGATACACTTCCTAAATACAAAGTAAATAGAAAAAAATACACAAGTTAAGACTCGCTGACCTTTGCCTTTACACAAAAGTCTTCAGGCCCACACAGGAGATAAATACTCGAAACTGTAACAAACTATGACAGGAGGACGAATATAAAGTTACGTCAGCAACTTTATGTCCCACTACTTTTTTAAGTTACGTCAGCAACTTTATGTCCCACTACTTTTTTTTTTATCTAAGACAATATCAGCAAGTACCACTAGTAATCGCTTGATTAAAAGCACATGCTCATCAGAAAGCTTGTTTTTTGGAATTTGAAATTACACAACATATCTGCTTTTGTTCTTGAAAATAAAGATAAAAATGATTTAAGTTTAAATATGAAATAGCTTCTTAAAGAAGTCTAGCGTGCTGCTACTATCGATAAGTGCTTGTGGGACAAACCTGCATATCAACTCTTAAAAGACTTTGTTTATTAATGAGAGAACTTATTTCGCAACCACACTGAAATAAATATGCTATTGACTATTAACTACTATTACTACTGACGAATACTTACTAGTGTCATTATAGCAAAGCACTCCAGCCCTTTGTGCATAGTAATCACAAACATTTGACTGACCCCATCTTGCGTATGAACATTGTTTTAGTGAGGGCTCGGTGCCCATACATTTTACTTTGTTCATTAGGATTGCGCTCGAGAGATTCTTTGGTGGTCTGTAGGCCTGTCCCCCGGCATAACCAAGTTGTCTGCAAGCAACATTCGCGGCTTTGTCATCAAAACTATCAGAGCAAACACTTCCCCAAACACCATCTAAATGAACCTCGAGAAAACCATGGAATTTGGAGTGTTCTTTATCGTAATCGGGTTGCACACGTACATGGAAACCTTTGAAAATAGACAAAACGCAATCATTGAGTTTATGTTTATAAATGTTAAGCTAAATGGTCCATTTTTTAATAATCAAAGTTTTCACTGAATGAACAAAATGAAATATTTTGTAGAAAATTTAATTTAACTTTTGACAAAGATACATTGCTTAAAAACAACAACATGGACTCTAGTACTCTCGGCTGTACAATTATTTACTTTGGCCATTTGTTTAAATTTGGTTTGGGCAAAATGTCACCTTAAGAGCCTTAAATATTTAAGTTACGTCTAATCGGTGTTATCTGAATATCATCGATATATCATGTGGAAACAAACCTGTGTCTACGATGACAGAGTCACTACAATATACCGATGCATACTTCCCAGATGAACATTCTGAGGAAAACTCCATCTTACAATTCTTAAACTCTCTCTCGTCCCCATCACAGTTCACTGAATTCACTCCTGAAATAATTTAGACATTAATATAAGTAAAAAGCATAAACGTTAAAGATGAAATTCTGAATTTTTAATTTCTTACAATGGAAAAAAATCAATTGACATGGAACCAATACATTTTTAGATCGTTGTAATATTTTCTGTTGCAACTCATTATCCGATTCCGTTTCTTAAAAAGGCCTTTCAAAATTGAAAACATGTTCGAAATAACCTACCTATTGAACTCGAGAGGTTTCCAAATGCTGACCCTTGTATAACTTTACCATCAGCGAACCCAAGCGTCCTACATGCCACCCGTGCGTCACGTGAATCAAAGTCTTTGTCACACACGGAATGCCATTGGCTGTTGTGGTAAACTAAGACTCCGCCCATTGAGACATTGAATCTACCGCTCAGTTTCACTGGAAAAATTGACAAACATAATTAATGTTTAATTAATTATATGTCATAAAACCGTTTGCTTATCTTTAAAAAGAGTTATACTATGAAAATCTGACCATCAAAAATTTGTGCATTAGCAGTGACAAATAGCTTAAATTTTGCTACAAGCAAGAATGGAATTTCATGAGCAGATCAATTTTTACAGTTTAATAATCTTAGTTTAAAAGCTTAGAATGATAGAAATTTAGTATATGAGAATACATTCGCAACATATTAACAAGAACAGCATCAGCAGCAACAATAACAATCAGCATCAGCATCATCATTATTATCATCTCCCCCTCCTCCTCGTCATCAAGATTAATTATGGCAATAAAAAAATAAATGGTGTTATATATATGATAGTGTAGTAGTAATGCAGCCATGTTCACGTTTTACTTACAATCATTGATACAGTATACACCAGCATCATCTTTATGAGACTTGCACTTCCACCAACCAATCGATCCGTCAGAAATTGCACTGTTAAAGCCTCTATGTGGACATTTATGAAGAGCAGGTTCATTCCCAGTACATTTCAAATGGCTGAGCCATATCGGGCTAGTTTTTCCTTCTCCGTAAAATGCCCGTTTGAGGGCAAAACCATCATGGTAGTTTTTCTCGCGACACAGAACACGTGCATCATTATCGTCCCATGACGCGTCACAAACAGTGCCCCATACATTGTTCAAGGCGACTTCCACACGACCAAATGGGCTGTTCTTATCCTCTGGTTTCTTGTCGTTAACTATTCTATAACTTATTCCTGTTGCAGAAAAAACAGAGAAAAATGTCAATGTAACATTTCGAACATTGTTTTGAACCGTACAGTGCATAGCAGCTGGGTACCACTCATTATCAACAAACAGACAATGCATTTTCTAATTCCAGCAATAGTGTATATAGAGGCACACTGGTTGCATTAACGTTGAAATTTTCTGCAAAATTTGCAGAACCATGTAACATAAGCGCAATGGACGAGCCCTTCTTTGGGCTTGAATTTGTCCTTTATTAACTTAGGATTAGTTATTATTTCAAAATACTAAAAATGAGAATACAATCAGAATAGGTTTACGTTAGTTTGAATAGCAATTAGCTTCCGAAGTGTCATAATGTCTTGTATAAATGCAATTTTTATAAAATTATAAAATTTAATATCAACAATGATAAATGTAATAATACTTAGTGTATTCTAAAACAATCAATATTAAAATTTAGGGCAGCTGTAGTCTAATGAATCGTTCCAGTCAAGCTTGGGGCCACGATCATGTTTTCTCATATAACACCAGCATTAGGTAGTTCCAGATAGCCTACTTAACAGTTGTTCAATTCAGCAACAAGGTTTCATCACCGCCAGCATAAGTAAATAATCTTAACACAGACATAATATAACATAATATATTTTAGTTATCATTAGTTTATGTTTTATTAACACCTATATTTTATAAAACACGACGTCAATTATTTAATATTGTCAAATATGTTTATTGCCTTTTAAGGCATGAAAATTATAGTCTTTGTTGAAAGGTGGTTTGAAAAAATACCGTAGCTGTAAGGTAACATACCATTGTCATTATAGCACACGGCAGCAGCGTTAGTACGATCGGTACAGTTCTTCGAGACGAGTCTGTCATTAAACTTGCAAGCGTCAATGGAGGGCTCATTTCCCTCACAATGCACATCACTAATCCAATAAGGTCCACGGCTTAATAAGGGAGAAAACTCGTTATCAGACTGGTGATAAGCTACTCCATGCTGGAAACTCATGCTTCTACATAACACCTGAAAGTTCAGATACACAGCTTCAAAATCCATTTAAATGAAGGGAGACACTAAGTATATAAGGCGGATAAATGTACGCTAGCGTAGCAATTTATGTTGCAAATCAATGTGAAATGAGAGAAAATGTTGCATTAGTGATTAATTATTTATGTATATTTAATATACACGAGATAAAGTAATGAGATTATTGCAATTATTATAGTCATCATATTAATATAAAATGCCGGACACACTACAATATGATCATTCCAAACCACGTTCTATTTCTTTCAGAATACTTATACAACAATACTTAAACAATATCAATCTGGTTTCAAATATAGAGGTTTATAACAGAAACCAAGATCTGCCTTTGATTAACGATGGACATTCTCAAACTGTGCTAATACAGAATTTTTACGCCATGCATGTTCAAGGATATCCTTTAAATAATTGTTCACCGAAAGTTTTAGTTACCATGGCATCAACATCATCCCATCCCGAAGAGCATATTCTACCATACCGACCATAGTGCATGACCTTCACTGTACCCGAATAGTCCCCACCATTGCCTTTCTGAAGCTCGAATTTATAATCTGTATAAAAAGTAGAATATATTGGATGAATATGTATTTCAATAAGAAATTTCCCGATTAATTATCACAGTTATATACAATAATACAAAACATTGTATTTAATGACTTAGATAACCCCTTCACAAAAGCAAAATTTTAAGTAGCTCTCTATTAAGTAGCGTTCTATGCATAATTTCCTTCACCGTTTACAGTATTAAATCGGTTTGGTTGAGAAAAAATTTCTAAAAAAGTTCAAAAAGTATTTACACACCTTCCTTCAATGGCAAATCAATCTTCTTAAAGCATGCTGCAGATGCGTAGAAATCCGATTGGTTGCACGGACCCTCTCGGAGACAACTTTCTATTGTTTTGGAATCTTCGCCACAAGAAAGCGTCTTATTTTCTAATATATCTTCATAAATCTTTCCATAAGCCGATCCGCTGATAGATTTGCCATCATCAAAACCGAGGTCTTGACAAACTAGCTTGGCACTGTAATCGTTGAACCCTTTATCACAGACTGCTTCCCAAGTATTTTTGTCGGAGTTGTAATACAATACGGGACCATGGGATACTGTTCTACCTACACCGGAACTAAGCTTAACTGAAAAGAAATGAATACAGGAAAAGATTACTTTCTAAATTCATAACTCGATGCTATAATTTCTTTCAATATTGCAGAAGAACAGAAGTCTTTTATCTACATATATTAGGACGATGTTCGGTATCTCATCAATTAAGAATATATGACTGCATTCAAATCTCATGTTGAAGTGACAGAAGTTAATAAATACGTTATAATTTCCGTGATCTTGCAGAAGAACATAATTCTTTTATCTACATATTAAGACAATGTTCGATATCTCATCAATTAAGAATATATGACTGCATTCAAAGATGTTCAAGTGACAGAAGTTGGATAGTTAATTGATACGCATTACATTTGACTTGACAGCATAACGCCAATTATAATGTGAATACATGTAGTATAATTTTACAAGAAAATATACCTGAATTGTAACAATGAACTGCAGCGTCTTTGGAATGATCGGCACAATTTTTGTCTGGGTTTGGTTGTTCCCAACCCTCATGTGGACAATCTTGTAAAGATTCCTCGGACCCATTACAGTGAAGATTTGATTCGTACACTTTATCTGGCGGATCACCAAACTTTCCTGTGTAAAGTGGGAATCCAGTAACGTAGCCGAAATATCGGCACAACACTTTAGCATCGTTTATATCCCAATAACGGTTGCAAATAGTTCCCCATACTCTGTCAACTGACACTTCAACCCGACCATAATTGTGGTCGGGCCCGCCTCCTACCATCCTATAGGCAACACCTGGAATTTCCACATGAAAACTTTCTACAGACCAATATTCATTATTAATTGGAAGCTCTAAGCTTTGATACACCTCTTAACTCAATTATTGTATTTTTTCTTTAATGCTTTCTAAACAATCGTTATTAATTCATAGATTACTTAAAGATCAATGCTAGTCAAAATATACATTTTGCAACTCATCAACATAACATAAAATACTGAAATATTGAACTGAATAATTGAAATATTCAATAGCAAACAACATACCAAACGCCTCATAGCAGTGAGCTCCAGCATAGTGTCTCCCTACACAGTCCTTGACGTGTCCGTATGGTGTTTTTGGACATTCATCAAATGTTGATTCGGTACCTGAACAGTTCACCTTTGATGTCCAGAATGGTGCATTATCTCCCTTTCCAGTGCTCCATTTGTAATGGAAATATGCTTGACCTGAATCAATGATCAATCACTGTTACAAGAACATATTATCTTGTTTTACTAAAGAAATCTTTGTTTTATTAGACATGCGCTTTATTATCATACTTACCAATCTGATTACTTCTTTTGTTTCTTTGCTTGACAAAGTTCCTTAAAATTCTTGTATCAAATAAACTAATATTAGCACTATTCCTCCAATCAGTTAGTGACACTACATCAATTATGAAATATTTTGTACATGCGGATTAGATGAGATTTGTCAAGATGAGAATTCGGAAGTGTAACAATAATCAATTCCATTACATTCCTGCATTAACAAGACGATATACATTGTATAAACTTTATAATCACAAAGTCAAAAAAGAAGAATGCATGTTCGCACTAAATCGCACAACATAACCAACGTACAAGGAAAACGATGAACAAAACGGCTGTTCTATGCATGCAGGCACTTACTAACGCGTATAAAACTGAAGACAATGAAAATACAATTTGCATATCATAATTGTTTACATTACAATACTAGTTAATACATGCAAGCACTGACACACACGAAAATACAAATATATGAATGAAGTTCATAAAATGTACATACCATTTGCATATCCCAATTGTTTACACACAACCGTAGCATCCCTGTCGTCCCAGTCGTCGGCACAAATTCGTCCACTTACATTCATAAAGTTCACAACAACAGGTCCAGCGCCATTCTTCCCAGCCACAGATATCTCTGCCTCTGAAGATAAGAAATTCAATGCTTTATACAAAACTTGAAGCTATCAAAATAGTTAAATATTGAAATAACTATTTTATAATAAAAGTTTCAGCGTAATATTCAATAAATGATTGTCTATACCTTACTTCTTATTGGGCTTGCCAAGTCAGACCAAGGAGACGATTCATACAGCTTAGTCCATGCAAACAATAACATGTCATGAATGTTTATTATTTTTCCAATAAAATAGAATCCACTCTTTGTTTGTTTCTAATTAAACATTTTTGGCAAAATAAAAGGGGAAAACCATCACCTCATACCACTGTATCCGCATAGCTCTTGTATGTATCTTGTTTCTTTGTCATTTACCATTTTGGCAAAATAGAGGGGACAGCTATAACCACTGATGTGTTTTATTACATAAACACTTTACTTATCCATACCAATTTTGATAGATAATATGCTGGTTAAATGTATTCATTATTTGTTTAAGGCAAAATACTAGTAGGTAAAAGGGACAGTAAGACATTACCTTTGGGTAGTGATCCATTGAAGCAGGCTGCAGCCGCGTAATCCATGGAACACATAGAACCATATGGCAGTTCATGGGGACAATCAGTTAGTTTAGCCTCATTTCCCTTACATTTTATTGTTTCCATGGTTCCATGTGATTTAATGTAGCCATAGGGCGAACAACATAGAGGCACACCTGAGTCAAAGCCTAACTGAGAGCATGTAACATCTGTAAAAAAGGAAGGTGGATTAAAATATTTTGTTTAGTCCATAAATGCCGGCGGTGATGCTTTAATTACAGTGCAACCTTCATATGGCGGCCCTCTGTAGAGCAGTTACCTCTTTACAACAACAGTTTCAATTATGCCTTAAATAAGATAAACAAGATTAACACATTAATTACATTAACATATTTAATGGCAACACCTCAAGACAACATTCAAGGTTTTTTTTTTATCTCCTTTACAGTTTTACTTTGCAGAGGTTGCACTGTATACTAAAGCCTATGCAAAAGATATTTATTCATATAATTATTATTGCCTTAATCAAACAGAGGGGTATAGCCGAACATACACACTAAGCAAATTTAGTTAATTTAAAATGCAATATTGAGTCAAAATGATTTTTAATTTTTATACTAGTACTTTGGAGACCAATAATTGCATTAGGAAACTGTTAACCGACCCTAGGACAATATTAAGTGTTGATATATGAACTAAATACAAAATTGCTTACCAACATCCGTCTGGTCCCAATGATCATTACAAACCAGGCCCCAGTGATTATTTATATTGACCTCGACAGCTCCATGAGACTCAAAGTTTCCTTTGGTCAGCATCACTAAAATATATAAATGTAATCCTTATTACAAGTCTTGTTTCTTAGAAAAAAAATCTTAAGCGACCAAAAAAAATATATAAAATAAACAAAACCCAACCAACTTCAAAAAGAAAACGATAATAATTTTTTAAGACGCTTACAAGTCTCTGAAAACTTTAATATATTGAAGTAATGATAATTTTTAACTCATTTTAATCATCGAATTTTGGAAACATTGAAACAGCCAATTTTGGAAACAATCAAAGAAACAAAGACTAGCTAAGTGCATTAGGTAAGCACAAAGTAATGTACTTGTGTCAAACATTTTACCTCATATAGTTTTTCTTGTTTAATCTGCTATATATATTTATCATTTGACAATTTGAAATGTTCCGTGTGATGTCACATTTTACCCTCACATTAGTCTTAAATCAATATTAACAGGGACCTGATATATATGGTTTAGGATTCGTCTAAAACTATCTAATAAGCCGAGTTTCGTAGATAGTCATAAAGTTGAATAACAAATACTTCCATTTGACTTTGTACGATAACAATTTCGTCTTACCAGATTTAAGGCAAACGACACCAGCATCATCACAGTTGGCTGAACCAGGCGTCCATGTATTACTACACTCTAGTATACTTTTCTCTGTTCCACTACATTCTATATAATTCATCCACACGTGGCCTTTGCTTCGGGTGTCAAATGTGCTTTTAATGCCATCAATATATCCAAGTTGTCGACAGAACACACCCGCCTCCTTGTCGCCCCAACTGCTATTACAAACACGGCCCCATTCACCATTAAACATTATTTGTACCCTACCCTTTTCGTCAACTCTAAACTTTACGCCCTCTGAAAAATATTTTTTAGTAAAATACTAAATTTAATTATATATAAATTTTCGAATTTCTTCAAAAGAAAAAACATCTAAATAACAGATAAATAGTACAATGCATAAAAATTTCAGAATTACCTTTATGATTGTAGCAAAGAACGCCAGCAGTTGGTCTCTGAAATCGTCCTTTTATTGGATACTTGCAGCCGATATCTTCATTGAAACCACTATAACTGCACGAGCTAAGATTCATTTTGTTCCCCTGACATTTGAAGTTACCTAATGCCATTGGCGAGTCAAGTCGACTAGTTCCATTATAAGCCATGCCTCCCACGTAGCCAAGCTGTCGACAGGTGGCATTAGCCGTTGAGTCTGTCCAGTTTAGAGGACACACAGGACCCCAGAAACCATATTTGTTGACCTCCAAGGAGCCATAATAGAGACCTCCTTTGATCTTGAGATCTAGTGATTCTACAGGGAAAAGACACCAATACGTTAATTCTAAAAACAAAGGTGCTTGTACTTGTATATTTAAATATTTTGTTCAGTACAAATGCTTTTCCTTTTAGTAAAAACAGAATATCAGACCAATGGCATGTTCATTACTCTTTGTATATAATTATCTTTATCTGTGTTTATGTATTTTGAAACATATGAAATATAATAAAGACCTAAACGTTGTCATATGAAAGATTACTCTATTTGGTACAATCAAGTTTAACCAATGGAATTATCTCCTGTAGTTAGAGATTGTTGTCCTTATATTCTTTTCTCCTGCAGATGATTTACCTTTGATTTTGATAACCGATTCATTACAATAAACTGTGACATAATTGTTTGATGGACAAATTCCTTGAGTGTATTTACAGTCCTCCAATCTCTGTTCACCTCCATTACAACTTAGTTCAATTATAGCAATCTTCTCACTTCTGTTAGCACCCAAAACAGAACCTGCAATTAGATTAGTTAATTGATTAACAATATGTTCCTTATACTAATAGCTTAAACTGTTTCATGTTGGAAACAAAAGTGATTGCATTTTGCCACAAGTAAAGAGCTCGGTCAGCCTGCACATTTGTCTAGTCTGATTAAACTTTTTACTATTGGTAGCTCATTTCTTGCCTTTTGATAATGATATCCCTTACTGTTTCCAAACTCAGAGCATAATTTGAAATTAATGTAAAACTTTAAGCAGTATAAGAGTTAACAACCATACAATTTTGTTTGCATGGGTTTTATTTATACTTTCCACATTAAACTCGTGTAAGCGACTTTTTCATTACACTAATGACTAATGATATAAATCTCTGTCCGAATGGAAATTAGAGTTTAGTTACAAGTTACCTGGTTGAAATTTTCCGTCGACATATCCAAGCTGGCGGCAAGCTACGCGAGCTGTAACCTGATTAAACCCATTGTCACAGACAGCGGACCATTTTGTCTTCTCGTCATACATCTCCAATATACCGTAATTCAAATCATTTGTGTTGGAAAGCCGCACTGCAATATCAGAATTATTAATTAAGTAAACTAGATCTACCAAACATTCGACATTATCATTTTCACTTCAAATTATGTAGGAAAGTCGCAATGTAGTAATAAACAAGACACCCCGATCATCCAACATTATTTATTTCATCAGAATTTACTTACAATTTGTAACATAATGTATATTAAAATTTGTATGTCTTTCATCTGACACATGATACATCTGACTAGTCATTTAAATTTATTTAACTCATTTTTCAAATCAAATATCATGATAGATTTTGATTATATATTTTTTTTCTTATTTTCTTTAATTTTATTAAATCAAATTTTAAGTTTTAAAAAACATTTGTGATATAAAGATGATACAAAAGTACAAACAGTATGTACGTATATACGTTTTGCCTTTATGAAAACATTTCAACGAGAATAATATTATTATGATACAATATATAATAGTACATGCTTAGAAAAAGAAAACGCCAATATGTACTATAATATACGCAAGAGAGGAGCAAAAGCTTAAATAATGATTTGGAGAAAACAGAAATGATTTATATGTATATAATTATCTTATTTTAATTTGAAGACATCGTCAAATAAAACCAGTCTTTCTTTTACAGACAAATATGAGAAAAAAAATTTCTGTATTCAAAATGCACAAATTAATATATTTTTTGAAAAAGTGTGTTAATAGATTTTCATGCAAATGGCTTGCAAAGCAGCATAAAGCAGATATAAATTTTTAAATGAACGTACCTCCATTTTAAAATCAGTAATTAAAAATAAAAATTTCTAACACAAGTTGCTTTTAACCAATAATAGCTACTTAAACATTTGCATAATATACATTATCGAAGTACATATGAATACACCAAGAAAGACTTGTTTGAAAATTGTTTAAACGATTGGACATTTTAACTAAAATAAAGAATAAAGAATGTCAGATCAACTTAATACAACGACAAAAGGTAATTAAATAATTTCTACTAAGCCAAGAGTGAAGACATATTCTTTGAAGGTACATTCACTGAAAACAAGCACCCTTACCACATTACCACCACCTTTTATGCTGAAAAAAAAACGTATTGAAAAGTAATGGTTATAACGTATAAAATGATTAATATAACATTTTTATATCTAATAACGTTGGTCCAAACTAAGGTAAACTTGAATATTTGTGTTGATAAATGACTTTTCTCTATTCTCTTACAATGGAGTTGAAGTTTTCAATATGGTCATAAAATTTGATTGTGAAATACATCAAATTTTTATTGCTTGAACAACTGAAAAATAAAAGTTGACACAGTAATTACTTTGTTTGGAATGATTTTGAAACGCTTATATCAACCATAGATCTATCATTTGCTTTTTAAGATCTACAAAAGTATTTATATCTGAAATGTCAAATTACTGGATATTCAAATGAATGACTTGCTTTATTTATCAAATGAAATTGATGTCTTAGACCTGAACATAACACGAGAATTACACAGCAAACACAAATGTACAAATAAGATAATTAGATATAACTTTCTCATCAATAAATTCAATAAATGTTGACATTTGTCTCATGCTTTGTCGTCTTAAGACAGCAGTTTATTAAGCAACCTTTTTGGTACTTTTCCTTAGTCGCTTAAAAAGTTTGACTGTATTAGCTTGAAAAATACTTTGTTCGAGCGCTCAAAGACTAAGAATATTTACAATAATAAAATGACTGAGAAAGAAAGAACATTTTCAAACTAGAATTAGCCCAGACACACCGAGAGTGTATACAAAATGGCATTAAAGATTCACTTTTTTTAAAACAATGAAAGAAATTAGTACCATGGAAAAATCCATTGTCATTTCAGGTAATGGAATAAGCTAATTAAACCATGTACATATACCGGTGAATACAATGATATTTTGTGACAGAACAAATATACTTTTAAACAACGATAGTGAATTGATTGCATCGATATATAAAATGAAATATGTAATCTCCAATTTCAATAAACAACATTATTTTCGGATAAAAAAATAAAAGTTGTGTACAAATTCTTAATTACTAGTGGAGTTAATTTGGTTCTTTCTTAAGATAAATCTCCTAGTTAATGACACTATATCTTCATATTTTGTTTAAATACAGTGTATAGCATTTAAAACGTAACATATCTTCTCTGTGTGTACTCAAAAATATTTGTTTTATAAATAAGTTATTGTATAAAATCATCAGTATTTTCAAATATGTAATTTGAGCATAATATATCTTTAAGTAAGTGCTCAAAATAATACAGGATACAAAAATTAATAGTTGTTCTTAAAATGTTTTTTAAAATAATAATTATCAGAATAAGTGACAATGTGACACATGAGACTAACTAACTATCTAAATGCATCAATAAATTGATTGAAATATAATAACAAGAACAAAAATCTGTGCCCGAAAAATGTCATCATATTATAACAACAGATATTATCCAGAACTAGGCAATTACGGCTCCCCACTTCAAATCCCCGGGTACAAACACATTTTATTCCATTATAGCATCACTGTGCATTTGCCAAGGTTTTATCTGTAAAACTTTGCTTGTACTCCGGGATAAGATTTGGGAAAAAAATTGCCATGGTCCGGAGTATCTCTTTTATTTATGCTTAATAAGCTAAGTAAAATGAATATCCATGCTTAAATTGTCACCAAAAATAATTATTTATGCACAAAATGTTGCAGCAATAAAGACCGAGGCTATTACTAGAAACAAATTTACCGGTGACTCAAATATAACAATTAGTGCCTATACTGAGAACAAACATTGGTGCATTCATAAATAAATGCTATTTTTTTTTAAATATTGGTGCAAAAAAGTTTATTACATGAATTTATGTGCCCATACAATAAGCAAAAATTTATATGTTGGTGCATTAATACATATTGGTGCTAAATGTTTAGAAAATAAATATTGGTGTTAAAATGCAAGTAAAAATACTGTTGCAATATATGAAACCTAAGATAAATATGTGTGCTTAAAATGTAACTAAAACAAATATTTGTGCTTATAATGTTATCAAAGAACAAAAATGTAGTGTTCAAACTGCTGTCTTTTATCGAAACAGAAATTCCGTTCTGATATGGTAGCAGAAGTAAATAACTTTGCCGAAATGTATACTAGTGGTCGAACATTCTTATATACAAACGAAATAGGAATATGCGCTCGAAGTGATACATAAAAAAAGTGATTCTTCAATTGTAAGGCACAAATATTACACGATAAAGGTAATAAGGTGCATCAAATACTGAAGAAGAAGAAAGGATATAAACTGGTGACTAAATGCTATACAAATAAGCTAGAGGAAAAATAATTGTAGCAAGGAGAAAATATGACTAGCGATCTAAGATTAAATGATATTTATGATAGACAAATTACTGCAGAATTGTTTATTCTTAAATATAAAAGGTTTACGAAAATATCTTTAAAACATGTCAATTAGAACTAAAAACTATTTTGAAATAAACTACTTTAACTCTTAAAAAAGCGTCTACCTAATGTAGTAAAACAGACAAAACAAACTAAAGCGCTCTAACTAGAAATAACACCAACAAGTATGTAATCAATACTTTTTTCATAAATGTTTAACTTTCCCAAAATTACCTTTGTTGTCTCTGTGGAGAGCAACCACTAGCTACAGAACTTGCCGAAACAACCAAAAACGGGTAGACTAATACGCAACTATAGTAGACCAAGTTACCGACTTCTAAAAGCCTACATGTCCTATTTTACAGAAAGTGCATTGCTGGTACCAGTTGTGTGGTTATATGTATATAAATAATATATCTATGCGCTGGTTCCTGTTTCCATTGAAATGTGCACCTAAAGGATATAGACTGTGTGCAATATATTGGCCTGGTCCCTGGTGAGGCAGTAATATTGTTGAATATCTAGTACTTGTACCCAATACATGGAACAAATGAGGCTCAAACCTGTATCGTAGCACTGAACAGCGGCATCGTCTTGATGCATCCAGCAAGAACTTCGGTGATAATTTCGGTACCAAACACCACGCCCTCTAAACTGCAATCCCACTTGAAAATCGTCGGCATCATTTGATTCACCAACCTTTTCAATCATCATTGGGCATTGTGTGATTGACGTCTCATTTCCTTTGCATCTTAATGCATTCAGGTAAAACTTGCCTTCGCCAGCACCGTATGAACCCATCATTAATCTTCGCCCTCCCTTAAATTTCATCTGTCGACAGATGACATCTGCAGTTTTATCATTAAAGAACGAATATCCGCATATGCTTCCAATCTTTCCGTCTAATACTATTTCTATGCGACCATTGGTATGTGTAGTTCCATTAACCAATTTGATTTTCATACCTATGTCAAACAAAAATATTATCAACACTACAAAGAACACAGACCAAATATTCAAAAGGAAAACATAAGTTTGCCTCTCTCTATATTCACTTGTAAACTAAAGGCTTAGTGTTTAAAGTGAACTGTTTCAATATACAATGTATAAATAACAAGTCATAAAATATTTCTTTTGTATGAAAAATACTCAGTTATTATGTTTGCTGGATATTCTTCCTGATACGGCATTTCTCTCTTTCATGTAATTTCTCATCATTTCTACTGGTCTTTTGTCCTTTATTTTCAATCCCCATCAGTGTATTGCCATGTGAATCTTGTTTTGGTACAATTCGAAGCACTTCACAATAATTGCAATATGAAGTAGCACTTTTTACATTTCGTCAATACGCATAACACGGTGTATGCATGTCCAGCTAAAACTATGGATATAGTATGCAGATTTGTTTCGCCAAAATCTTTTTAAAAATGGACCTAAGCGTCAGTGCTATTTCTAAAATTGCTGAAACACAGGACTTAGTCTAGGTGATGAATTTTCCCATATCTTTCTTTGATTTCACTGGTCTTGCAATATCTCATCAGAGAATTGCTTTTCTCACAATAGACCTGTTGGGTGTCATCTGTAACAAGTTGCCCCATATTTCATCGGAGTGTTGTAACCTTTTCTCCGTCGGTTTTGGACATCAGTTGCGATAACCGTTGTGTTGAATATTGAAGTCTTAAGTCGATGTTAGTACTTTTGATAAATGTTGCACTTTTAATGATCTCTTTGAAGACTTGGTCAAACCGACTCTGCAATAGTCATCTTTTTATTTTTTGTGTCCATTACTCTAAAAGGATTAGTCCTTTTCAGCAATTTTAATTGCTTTAAACATGATCTTCACTTTTTGGTATGTTATAAATTATAAATGATAGAATATCAATGTAGACCTGAAACCAACGGAAACATTTTAAGAAATTAAAACAAATCTGAGCACATGTAAAACCGCACGTGACATTTTGCGACATAAATTATTACATCACAGCAAATCTGAAACTCTGAAAGCACTTTCAAAAATTGTGCCCTTATCAAATGCGATGCTAAAATAGGAAACGGTTACAAGATAAGATTCTTAAATGGCAAATGAGTTATCCCGAAATACATATTTCTTTATTCTATTCTTTGTTTTGTGGATTCAGCCTGAATTTGAAATCTAGTTTTATGGCAACGTTTTATCTAAAGTCAGAAAAAGCTGTTATCTAGTTTTTCTGTATTATGCAAAAAGCAATGTAAGCTCTGAAAGAATGCTTTGTCTGTTGCATGCCCCTGAAACTGAATTATAGTCTTATCAGTCTGTTAAATTAAATGAATTTGAATTGTTGAACAAATATATCATCAAAATTAGTGACGTATATATTATTTCAAATAGATATCTTTCTATATATACCCAGTCATTATAGTATTAACAAAACAGTTGGGCATGCGCAAAAGATTAGTTTAGTTTAGATGTTAAGATAAACAAAACAATTAAGCAATTACAATTAGAGTAAATACAAAATGACCGTGTATTTATCATTGTTATTTTCTTGTTAGAAATAACACCGTCACCATATTTGTAAAGGAAAAGAAAAAAATCTGTTCGCCACCAAAATTCTTTTTTTTCTGATGTCATGCATTTTTCCACTAGGATTCCGTTTCACTTGTTTCATAATCATACCTCGGTTGTAACACTGCACTGCTGCATCTTGCTTGTGTGTCCTACACGTGTAGTAAGTACTTCGCAGAACAAAGTTCAGACCGTCACGACCATTAAATATAGCTTCTTTGGGCTCGATTTTGATCCCACAATTAAAGATGGAAGACTCATTGCCATCACATCGTAAGTACGGTATCATTATTTTCCCCTTTCCTTCTCCAAAATAGCCATTCTGGAGAGAGCGTCCACTTGTATAGCCTAACTGTTTGCAAAGTACATGGGCAGCTTCGTCGTCAAACTTAGCAGTCCCACAAACTGTTCCCCATTCTCCGTCGATTGATATCTCTACTCTTCCAGACATTTTGCTTGTACCATTAGCTAATCTTAGTTTGTATCCTATTGTGCAAGGTTATTTAATTGCATAACATATTTGAAATTCTCAAAGTTTGCAATGGCCAAATACATTGGTTAACACATAATACAAATAATTTGGCAGTATTACGATTACATCATGATCAAAGTATTTCCCAATTATTTCAAAGTAATTTATCGCAGGAAACAAAGAATTTGTTTTTTAATTAAATAAAGAAAAGTCTATAATAATTTCTATTAGTTATTTTTTTAAGCTACAAGTACAACGTTGAAGTTTTGAACATTATTATTCTCTTGTCTTCTTTAATATTAACATTGTTTAACATGTCAATAATCATGCTACTTGGAATATAAATAATTTACCTTCTTTTTGGTAACAATATACAGCAGGGTCCGTATCAGATTTACATCGGTCTACAGAGCCCCATCTTACATTTCCACATTTTCCTAAATAACTTTCCTGTCCAGTACAATTTACATTGGACAACCATGGGATTCCTGAAATTAAAGGTAAAGATAACTTAAATCAAAATGCACGCATATTTCTAATTTGTTTTTGGTTCTACATATACAACTTACATGCATATCACATAAGTGATTAAGGTCAACAGAAAGTCAACCTGTTTTGTTTTGAATATGATTCAGAATGAAGTTGCTTATGTATAATTTCAAATACAAACGTGTTTATACTGAAATGTTTATTAATCTATAACTTAAATCTGGTTGTCGAGGATTTTACAAGAACGGGAGATTCCGGCTAATCAAGTCCAAATTTCGGCGCAATCATAAGATTTAGACCAGCACTCAAAAGGTAACCATATTGTATGTCTTCCATTTTACCTTTGAGACCCCTTTATCATAAATGAAGTTAAGAGAACGGAAGATACATCAAACGATTAATTACCTATATTTTTAGGATTGTTGTATCTAACTTGGAAATATGAGAATCCGCCTTGAAATCCGAGTTCCCTGCATATAACAGTAGCTTCTGCATCGTCAAAATCATCAGCACATATGTAACCCCAAATGTCAAAGTGCCGAATAGAAACAGTACCTCTGTTATGACTATTTAGTCTCAATTCATAGCCTGTAAGAGAAAACGAGTCCACTATATAAAAAACTCATGTATCATAATTCAAGGTTTTCTTTATTGTGTATACATACAAGCGTTTAATTATGTGTCAGTTCGGTAACCTCTTGATAAAGGTTTTGTTAACAATATTGAATTATATTTTGTAATTTCGGAACAAGAAATTAATTTTAGCTATTGAATATCTTTCTGCATTTTTGTAGATGCTCTGTTATGTACTGTGTTGACAACGTAATGAACAGGAAAGTCTATATTAAATATCTGTAAACTACATCATAAAAACAATTGTAAAACTATATGCTAGCCATGTAAAAATATCTTTAACAACATGACTGTATGACAAAGTCTATGGCATTCTATTGTCTCTTCTTTTTGTTTTCTAGGAAATGTCCGTTATGAATTTCTTAAGCATCTTTTTTTCTGTATTCTAAATAAATATTTTACAACATCAGCAAAAAAAGTCTTTAATTTATTTAGTTTTAAAGTGAATTCGTAAGTACTCTTACTTATAGCTTTATGCCATCAGATGATTTAACCAATAAAAACAACAAAGATAAATACATTTATTTTTAATGGTTCGGAAGCATTAAATATTCCTAATTCATGTAATGTATTGCATGTTGTTAAGTATTTTGAACACTTTATTAATGCCATATAAGATAAGCATGGTTATGCAGGCATGGTGCTCTAAATTTATCCTTTAAGAACAATCATAGCTTTGACTTACTGCCACTTCCTGGTGTATCAGAGCATGCCACTGAAGCATATTTCTTACTAGGACATCTGTCTATACCGGAGCTATACTTGCAGTCAAGGACTGATGTCTCGTGGCCATCACATTTGATATCATAGAAACTAATTTCGTAGTCCATTTTACCGAACGCAGAACAGCAAACACTGATGCCATACTTGAAACCTGCAGACTTGCAAACAACCTTGGCAGCAATGTCATCAAAACCATCGGCGCAAACTAATTGGTACTTTTCCTCATTCCATATTTCGACAGCTCCATATGTGACATTAGGTTCAAGTCGCACTACAAAAATATAATTATTTGTTTAAAAACTTGTTATACATACATAGAGGGGGTGCATTATTAGTGCCTTTTACCGTCATACGATCAAATCAATCACAGAGCAGAATAGGCTAAATGTATTTATTTTATCGACGAGAAATATTATAGAAGAAGGAAAAATGTACTAAGAGCACTGGAACAAAATATAGATGCAAAATTCCAAGACTCAATTCGAATGAGGCTGCACATGAGAGGTAGTAGCAAGCGAAATGTCTGTCATACCACCCTTAGACTGACTTAAACAATATTCAATCTGCAGCAATAAAAGTATTGGTATTTTTTTATAATGAGGTAGTTTGTTCTTAATTAGGCATACGTAGTGGCCTTAATAAACATTCAAAGATTGTAGAAATGATAAATGCATTAAATGGAACTACTAATATCGAAAAAGATA
This sequence comes from Ruditapes philippinarum, assembly GCF_026571515.1. Lineage (NCBI taxonomy): Eukaryota > Metazoa > Mollusca > Bivalvia > Venerida > Veneridae > Ruditapes > Ruditapes philippinarum. The sequence goes on from NW_026865659.1 coordinate 101,634, forward strand.
TTTAAAACTTATCGAATACATGCTTTGATTTTGTAAACTCGTTTTCTACAAAAGAGAGAAAAGTCGTACTAACCTCTGTCTGTACAATATACACTAGCATCATATTTATGATTCCTACACGTGGTGTGGCTGACATTGAATCCAGAATTTGTACACGACCAGATCGACTTCTCATCTCCCTCACATCGTACATAGTATAGCCACGATGGTCCTACAAACATTCAGACATGATGACAAATGTAAATACAATAAGGGAATGTTCGACAATTACTATCTTAAATATTGAAAGCGGACTAAAAGTAACATGTTTCAGAAAGCCTTTGCATAACATGCCACAAGACCAGTATACAATTCTATAAAATATAACTCGGTAAGGTCACTTCAAGATCTTCTGAATACACGCAAATTTGTTAATCTTCGACTAAAATCCCTCATATCGAATGAAGCTGCTTATCAAATATATTGAATAATCAAATCCTCCTAAGTTGTAACATAATTAGTCTTTGCTTTTTAATATCTGTTCTTCAAATTCAAGTCTCTTACCGCTGCCAGACCCGTAGAAAGAATTAGGCTGAGCAACACCATCTAGGTAACCAAGTTGTCGGCACACAACTCTTGCATCCTTGTTAGCCCAGTACGAGTCACAAATTGTCCCCCATTCACCACCGTATGACACTTCGACACGACCCTCCGCTGAGGAATTTCCACCCACAAGTCTTACTTGGAAGCCTACACAATCAAAATCAACAAAAATGTTATATCGCAACTGTTTATTTCAAGTTAAGTTTGGATTGTCATGATTCAGCAGAATAATTCTTTGTATCGTGTCATGACTCCTACCAAAATACATTGTATGAAATACTTTATTGTATATGTCAATAGAGAAACGTAATCAATAAATCAAGTATTGCAGTTATGTTTTGAACATGTTAGTGAATCCAAATATTTTTTATTATGGCAAAAAGCTTATTAATAGCAAGTGGATTATTGAAAGTTTCTTACATCTCTCGTAATCACATGTTCCAAACAAATCTCTAAAACACGAAGAACTATTAGTTAGCCATTGTTTTTAAGCGCTTTATTTCATCTAAAATTGAATTATTCGCATTATACATATATCATTTATTGAATTAAAGAAGTCACGTGACATACCTGGTCCTTCATAACAGTATACCCTCGCTGCCATATGATTGGACAAGCAACCGCTGGTGGGCGTTTCCTGGAACTTGCACTGCTGTATACTGGGTTCCTTGCCCTTACATTCAACATTTGTCATCCAGATAGGGGTACTTGATCCTGTTATAACATGCCGTAAATCATGGTTTATAACGACTATATCATCGGTCATTTTAATGTACATAAGTTAAAAAGGCAGCATAAAGACGCTAAATAGCCCCTTTTTCTGCTGAATTTGATAGTACAATGGTGCTTTTTATTGAGTTTTGGGATAGTCCAGTGTAAAAGTAAATGCTTTATTTGAGATGCATATAGCTAAGAATCGTGTCAGAAGACATGTATGTACATTGTATCATGTTTACTGGGAGTATGTTACTATTTTTATGTAAAAGTTTAACTCACGGACACCTCTTGGTTCACTTTCTTATGATTCATGTAGCAAACAAGATTAATACATGAAGAATATTTTTGTTGTTATCTACAACTATAACATATTATACAGAAATACAGGAATAAAAACCGAACTTACCGGAATAAAGTGGTCCAAAAGATACACCACCGCCGGAATATCCAAGCTGGCGACATAATACATCTGCATCTTTATTATCCCATCCTTCAGCACAAATTGTTCCATTCATACCGTGCTTTTCTATTATAACTGTTGCTGGGAAACTTGTAAACGGCAGAATATGCATATCTAAAATTCATTAATACTGGTGTTAGTTTACCGTTGGATTTGTATTAGATACAATGATAACAATGGCATCTTCAATTATTTGTATTAAATTCAGTAAATCAATATAAATTCTTAATGATTCTTAGATAACATTGATCAATATTTTATTCAATGCATTTGCAATTAACATGAATATCAATAGAGATCTATATTAATACAAATCGTTCAGAATTTACATTGATATTATTATATTTTATACCAAACCATTGAACAATTATATTGATATTACTAAATTTAAATGGGCGTGCATTCTCAAGGGATACCCCTTTTCTCTATTTACTGGTGACATAGACAAGCCTTTGTAGTCGATAGGTTAAAACAACATTTACCTGCATTATCAATGGCTAATTTAGAACAGAGCACGGAGGCGTAGTTAGACGACCTGTCTTTACATTCCCCTGTTTCTTTGTGAGGACAGTTAGCTATCGTCATCTCTTTTCCGGTACAGTTAAACCCCAGAACATAGTCCGAGTAATATCTCCTGCCAAATGCCCCTATATCAAACACATATTGTAAACTTTATTGGGTATAAAGTTACGTCTATTTGTATACAGGTTTGTTTTAAATTATGAAAACTTATTGTTAGTATTTGTTCTAAATTCATAAGTTACTATATCGAAAGAATGATGTTTGTTAAGCTTAAATAAAGCAAGAATACGCATGCGCGAAATCATTAGATAACCTCAATTATTCTGAACATTCGGAACCATATTTAAACGAAAAAGCTTCCTTCAGATATTACCATAAGAAAATGAAAACAATGTGGCTATCCATTTTTTTCTAAATTTAAGAATAGTATATTTCGAAATTTATTGCTTTTCACTCTTTAATGATAATAAGTTACATCTTACAGAAAGCAATTACTTTCAAGAAACATTGTGAAGTTAATAAAACAATTCTGAAGCGGAAAATCAAAATTAATTATTAAAATGGCAGACTGCTTTTTTATGACAGTAAAAATTGCAACATCTTCCAGGCCACCTTTGGCAAGTTTAACTGCCAATTTGGTGCCGTGACCAGGATATTATTGGTGAAAGAAAACGCAATGAAATAACAAGATATGTGTCATTCATTTTTAAGTTGTAAACTTTTTAAGATTTCAGAAATAGAAATCAAAAACAGGCTTATTCAACATAAATATTTTATGATAATTTACATATTGTTAAAACATTTTATGTAAAAACAACAAAATAACATAACAATATATACCAGGTACGAGATCTTTGCTATTAGGAAAGCCAAGTTCTCTGCAGACGACCCGAGCGTCGTCAGCGTCAAAACCATCAGCACACATGGTTACCCAGTCACCATGGCTGTACATTTCAACTTTACCTGCTGTCATGTTCTCATTATTCTGTCCGCCAGTTATACGCACTGTAATAAAAATACAACAAATAAACATAAGGTGACGGCATGGCCGAATTATTAAATCGGACTAAATATCTAAAGAAAAGTGTGGGTTCAAACCCCGTCAGGGGCAAGCCGGGCAAGAAACTTTACACTTATTGTTCAGTACTGGTTGGTTTCATGAACTGATTCGAGTGTGTGTCTATAAGCTTATAATTTCCTATACAATCGAACTAGTATAAATACTTTATTATCTAAAGATTCTAACCAATGATGTCGAGCATCCTATTCAAATTTATCATGGCGGACAATGTAATGAGATTTTATTCATATTTAATAGTAGCCATCGTTAACCATACGGACAACTTGCTTTAGCAGTGTTAGTTATTCCATTGTTGGAGGAAGGCATAATATATTCTATGTCCCAGAAATAACCACTTGTACTTTCACGTGAAATTTGAATGTTAGAAATACACTGGAATCAGCAGAAAGATTATCAAGAACTATAGTTGTAGTAGAAAAGGACCAGCATGTTTTAACATACAAGTATACATGTATAAAAAATCAGAAATCTTATTTTAAAGCAGTACCGTTATTGTAACAGAACACTCCGGCATTTCTGTTGGCTTCGTAACATCTCTCGTCGATATTTTTCTGCCATCCTGGGTTACGACACATGAATATAGAACTTTCCTCACCAAAGCAACTCATTAATGACATCACGACTGTAGCTCCATTAGACAATGGGTAATGGCTTAAAAATACAAAACGAATTAAATTCATCACCATCATCATCATTATGATTCTGTCAAAATATTGCAGATTTTGAAATTTGACAACAATATTTTTCTGTGCATTTAAAATAAAAAGAGACATGATGACTTTTTAAATACGCTTGTTGTAACACATAAGAAATGTCAAAAATACAAGAATAAGGTTGAGTGATAATTTGAGGATTTAGCAATAGTCATGCCAAAGTATACAATGATTATGTAAGAATTTGAAATCCAATTTATTTCGGTAAGTTATATTACAAATTAAATAAAAGTGGACATTATGTCAGACGTATATACAATAGAAGCTGTAAGTGCTACCTCCGGGGTTCGCCATCTTGGAATCCCAACTGTTTGCACGCGACACTAGCATCATAACGCGACCATCCAAAATCACATATTGTCCCTTTAAAGCTGTCAAGAATAATTTCAAGATGCCCTGTATTTGCCGAACCGACCAAACGCAAAGCTGGCTCTGAAATAATAAATTATAAAACGTTTGACAGAATTCTTCCCTAAAGTTGCTTAGAAAAAAATGGACATTTTTATAACACAGACTTGAAGAAATGAATATTTTTAAGGTTAAATAAAGAAACAAAAATCTTCCAGTATGAAATGATATATAAAATCGACATTTTCATCTTATATGGAACAGTATATGGATTATTGTTATTTTTCAAATTTTAAAATAGCAATTTAAAGTGACTGTGGGTTTCTTTAAAAACAAAACCTGTGTACTAAGTTAACTTACAAATGTAAACAGTATTACACAGAATTAGATGTGAGAATTCTAAACTCAGTTTGTAAAGTATTAACATAATGCACTGCCGCAATGTTCTACAGAATATAAAAAACACTTTAATTTACTTTTTACAGAATAACAAAGAACGCCAGCATCTCCAGATGAAAACTTTGCGTCACAAAGACCGCTACTGACTGGACATTCAAACAATGATGACTCGTTACCATGGCAACCAACTTTTCCAAGCGTGTAAGGACCGTAACCTAAGAAAAAAAAATAGTTATACATGAAATTATTTTACTTTTTATTGAGAACTTGTTTTTAATACCTAGATAAAGCTTTTACTGGAAACTTTTCAAAGGGTATAAAAGTATATTTGTCTGTTTATGAATCGGTCATACATTTGCTTGAATAAAGACAAAAATCATATTTGTCCGTTAATTTATTAGTACATATTCTTTTATAATAAATGTGCCTTAAATAACCTCTGCCTGTACACTATTTCAGATACAATTTGATACCTTTAATAACAATAGTTGTGTAGCTTTTAAATTTGAACAAATCTAGCCTCCCTGTCGGTATTCTAACACTAACTTGATAAGACATAAGATTTGAAATTATCCGCTTTAACCAACGACGTGCTACTGACATCCTTAGTGAATATGTATAAAGACGATAAATTACTGCGTTATATTGCTATATAGAATTCCCGAAATGCAAGTCTTTGTCCAGTGTGTTTTCAGAACACCAATTAGGAGTATGGTGTAAATAAAATGATACTTTCTGTCCACAAACTCTTGCAGAAAAATTATTTTAAATTTTAAAGTATATAAGAATGTGTAAGTATAAAAACGACAGTATGTAATAAATCATCTTTACCTGCCGACGTGTACTTATAAGCCACGCCTCCTATATATCCTAACATTTTGCAAACAACTGTAGCATCGTTATCATCCCATGCGTTTGGACAGACACGCCCCCAAATACCGTACTGTTGCACTGTGACACGCCCCGTCTGATTTCCCATCGTTGACCCCTCCCCTCCTTCCAATTTCATCTGTTGTTCTATTAGATATAATACGTCATATTCAAGTATACATTTAGTTAAAATTGAGATATGGTATAGAACTATAGATGCTAAAGAACTACCATAGTATGTAGTAAAATAATTATAATAGATCTAAATATATCAAAATAACTATCATTAGGCTTCCGATGCAAACTGGCTATTAACTTTATATGCTAAAATAAATATCATTAAATATTAGATGTGAAATAATAATGACTATGCTAAAAATGCATAAATAGAAAACTACTATAAACTCCAAATATAAAGATCAATATCATTTAGTTACAAAAGCTACCCTAAATATCATTAAAGACCCATTAAGCTTTTATTTCTCAAAAGCTTTTTACGCATGTATTCGGGGTTCTGTTTCGGTTTCCAAAATGGTACTCATTGCCCATAAATTCTATTCATTCTTTTCCTCTTTTGCACTACACTTAAAGTGATGTAGTATATTTTACAGAGGTAAAGATACCGATTTGTTTACATAATGTTACCTTTATGACACATAACTGTACGTTCAGCGTTTCTTTCTTCAATGATAAGCATCTAACATGGTGTAAATCCATTATTCAAACTTAATAATTCAGTTTCAATAAACCAAGATCCGCTACAACTATTATTGAAAGCATGTAAGCTTACTTGTGCTAAGGGATCCATTAAAACAGGAGACGACAGCATATCCGAGGAAGGAATCTTTTTGACAAGCTCGGAATTTATCATACGAGCAATTAAGAATAGTTTTCTCTGTTCCGTTGCACGAGACATTTGGTCGCACGTATTTCCCATAGAAAGTACCAAACGAACCCATCGCCAGAGCCATGCCGTCTTGAAAACCTAATTGTTTACACACTATCCGGGCCTCCTTGTCTGTAAACCCTTCACCGCAGAGTACTGACCAGTTCTCCTCCATGATCTGTACTACACCGTGAGAGTGATCTCCCCTTGATAGACGAACTATAATACAGAAATAATAAAAGTAATCTCCCCTTAATAGAGAAAATTTATAATAAAAATGATCTCTCCTTGATATATGTACTGCAATACAGAAACAATAAAAATGATCTCCCCTTGAAAGACGTACTGCAAAAAAGAAATGATAAAGGTGATCTCCCATTGATAGACGTACTGCAATACAGAAATAATAAAAGTGATCTCCCCTTGATACGCGTGCTGCAATACAGAAATGATAAAGGTGATCTCCCCTTGAAAGACGTACTGCAATACAGAAATAATAAAAGTGATCTCCCCTTGATACGCGTGCTGCAATACAGAAATGATAAAGGTGATCTCCCCTTGAAAGACGTACTGCAATACAGAAATGATAAAGGTGATCTCCCATTGATAGACGTACTGCAATACAGAAATGATAAAGGTGATCTCCATTTGATAGACGTACTGCGATACAAAAATAATAAAAGCGATCTCCCCTTGATAAGCGTACTGCAATACAGAAACAATAAAATGATCTCCCCTTGATAAGCGTACTGTAATACAGAAATGATAAAGTGATCTCCCCTTGATAGACGTACTGTAATACAGAAATAATAAAAGTGACCTACAGGTCGTTGGCGTACTGCAATACAGGAATGATAAAAGTGATCTCCCCTGGATACACGTACTGACGGACAGAATATGTATCCCATCAGTTGAAAAGTACAATCGCGTTGATTTATCCGGAAAAAAATGTCTCGGTTAATTAACGGACAGATTCTATACACAAAACGAATATAATGCAAAATGTCTATTTGCTATCAATTATAGGTTTAGCGCATGTGCGGTCCGCTGTTTTGGAAAGATTATTCTTTTAAGTTAAGTTAAGTAACTATATTTGTATACTTAACGAACAATCTACCCATTACAAACACTGACATACAAAATGTATATCACTTTATAACAGATTCTTGCAGCTTAACTATATATTCACTGTACTGAATATTAAAGACCAAATATATGTTTAATGAAAGTAGTTATTCAGATGTCATATTGCGTATTAACAATTGCAAATATCTAAAATCGTGACAAATTTAAGTTGAAAAAAACAATGCGAAAGGTAAATATCAAATTCATGCATTATTAACAGCTTTGTGCATGAACAAGTTAAGATATGCAAACAAAATTTTAAAATGATATTAATTACAATTATTATAATATCTTTAAATGTCATAACTAAACAATTTAATGATCATTTATGTTGATGTTAACCTGGTGTAGCAAAACTAGAATGAACTAGTCTCGTTTTTGAATTTAGAATTTTTATCATTTTAATCATAATCGCATAATAATAATAATAATAATAATAATGATAATGATAATGATAATGATAATGATAATGATAATGATAATAATAATAATATAGTAATAAATAATAATAATAATAGTAATAATAATAATAATAATAATAATACAAAAAAATAAATAATCATAATAATAATGACAATGACAATGGCAATGGCAATGGTCACGGCAATGACAATAAAAATGACAATAACAATAACAATAATATGGTGATGATGATGATGATGAAAACACATCCATAATCATCGTCAGCGATCATCATTGTCATTATTCAAAGAATTTCTTACATAACATACGAAATTATAGACAATAAAAGACATTAGGACTATGAAACTAATTAAAAGATGTTAAACATAAACAAATTAAAAAAGAGAAGAAAAAAGCAACAACAATCACAAAAGCAAATCATAGAAAAACATTTCAAACAGACCTGGAGCCAAAAATAATACATTGCAGTACAATACAAGCATACCATTTTTATAGCAGACGACAGAAGCATCATTTTTGTGTTTGTCACATTTGGTTCCGTTATATGACATCCAGCCTTTATTTCTACATCGTGTGATGTTTTTCTCGGAACCATAGCAACCGAGACCGTTCATCATCACAGGACCTGTACCTCCTCCATAATACGAACCTTTGAGGAAACAAAAGTAGCAGTGTTCAATTTTGTTTATTTTATTTAATAAGTTAATCAGTTTTTTTTATAAAGAAACGTAAATAACACGCGGACATTGATAAACGCTTTTTAAAACTTGACCATGCTCAAAAACCCTTCACATTGGCATTCTTTTTTAACACGTTTACTAGTTAAAAGTTAAATGGTATTCATTCCTATTACATTATAATGGTAATCAGATCAAAGATATATTATGCTAAAATCTGACATTAAAAATATTGATTATTGCTACACAGTCTCTTTGTTAATATAAAATTAACATGTTTGAACATCACACAAAGTAGGTATGATATGTTTTGAATTCTGCACACTATAGGTGGTTACAAAATGAATATATAATGTCTTTAAAAAAACAGGCAGTTTCATTAAGAACTTTACAACTTCACTTGACCTGTTATAGGGAACTCAGCTTCCAATACATTGATTATTCATTCTTTTATTCAAATTAGACATATTTAACTCAAGGTTGAACATAGTATTTCTTTAAATTCTGAGAATGAAGCTTCAAAACTTAAATCTTGACATATACTATGTTAAAACATATTTATAAAAGAAGCGTAAAATATCAAATCACAATTTACCAGTAACTGGGTCACCGTCAGCATATCCGAGCTGTTTACAAATAACCCGCGCATCACTCGTTGACCATGCTGTATCACATATAGTACCCGTATGGTCATCGTGCGTTAATTCTACACGACCGTAATATTCTCCACCACCTTTCAGGGCCACACTTATACCTGGAATATTTACAAATTGCAAAATATAAACAAAATTAATATGTCAATAAAAAACCTTTTATCTTTAATCAGTGGACCGCGAAATTTGTTACTGCAACATACATAAATGAGTTATTTAACTTGCAATTTTAAACATTGACCAGTTTCATTGTATCAGGGTGAGAGAACTGTTGCCGGGAATCAAACCTAAGACTTTCTTATGTAGAGACAGTGCCACCAAACGGCCTACACATTTTCCCCCAGATGATCAGATCTGAACTGTGCCACTTTAGTTAAAAAAAAATTGACCGCCACTCCAAGTTTATCAAGTGATACTGACTACGGTGTTGCTTCTTATGCAAACACTGCATATTAAATATGAACAACATTTTAAAAAATGAATACACTAATACTTTTATTTCATAATTGAATAAAATAGCAAATATTCATTTTAGTATTAATAATTTTCCTATTTTAATTCCATATAGACGATACAGATATAGAATGTAAAACAAAGACAGAAAAAAATAATACGCTAATTTGGAAGCACAAACCTTTCTGATAACACAGAGCATACGCTGGTTTACATGACCTCACTGGTTGACCCCACGGGCCCTTGGCGCACTGTTCCAGGGATTTTTCCGTCCCCGTGCAGTTCATATCAATAATCCAGCTTGGCATAAATGTTTCATTCACAGTCCCATAAGCTGCTCCTCCTTTGAAACCAAGTTGACGGCAAACAATCTATAATTATAATATTATAATATATTAAATCAAATCATAACGTTTTCAAGAACGCTTGTAAGTACGTGCGAAACCCTACAGCAGTCTTAGAAAAACGTAACTACGTGGTAAAACAAATTTAGATCAATTCTTTACAGTGTATATTTGAAATTGGCAATAACGAAAAACGGTCAACTAGTACAAGAGTATTTGCATTTGGGATTTAATTATTCGATGGGATTCCAATCCCAACATGATTATCAAATGTTTTGTCAGGACAATATCTTACTTTGCCAAATGACAATGTCTACCCATTTTGCAGCAATAGATTTGTTACAATAAACATATATATGCAAGCTCTACTGTATAAAAAGTCTGAAGTTTATATGAACCACTGTCAAGTCCTCGATATGTGAAATTCTAGAACAATTACGCTGTGTGAGGACATAGATATAGCCCAAGTACGATATGACCCAAATATGACATAGCTTAATATGACATAGCCAAAGTATGACATATCTCTAGTATGACAAAGCCGAGTACGACATAGCCCAGTATGACATAGCCCAGTATGACAAAGCCGAGTACGACATAGCCGAGTATGACATAGCCCAGTATGACAAAGCCGAGTATGACATAGCCCAGTATGACAAAGCCGAGTATGACAAAGCCGAGTATGACATAGCCCAGTATGACATAGCCCAGTATGACATAGCCCAGTATGACATAGCCCAGTATGACAAAGCCGAGTATGACATAGCCCAGTATGACATAGCCCAGTATGACAAAGCCGAGTATGACAAAGCCGAGTATGACATAGCCCAGTATGACATAGCCCAGTATGACATAGCCCAGTATGACATAGCCGAGTATGACATAGCCGAGTATGACATAGCCGAGTATGACATAGCCCAGTATGACAAAGCCGAGTATGACAAAGCCGAGTATGACATAGCCCAGTATGACAAAGCCGAGTATGACATAGCCCAGTATGACATAGCCCAGTATGACAAAGCCGAGTATGACATAGCCCAGTATGATATAGCCCAGTATGACAGAGCCGAGTATGACAAAGCCGAGTATGACAAAGCCCAGTATGACATAGCCCAGTATGACATAGCCCAGTATGACATAGCCCAGTATGACAAAGCCGAGTATGACAAAGCCGAGTATGACATAGCCCAGTATGACATAGCCCCAGTATGACATAGCCCAGTATGACCAAGCTCAGTATGACAAAAGCCGAGTACGACATAGCCCAGTATGACATAGCCCAGTATGACACATAGCCCAGTATGACAAAGCCGAGTATGACAAAGCCGAGTATGACATAGCCCAGTATGACATAGCCGAGTATGACATAGCCCAGTATGACAAAGCCGAGTATGACATAGCCCAGTATGACATAGCCCAGTATGACATAGCCGAGTATGACATAGCCCAGTATGACATAGCCCAGTATGACAAAGCCGAGTACGACATAGCCCAGTATGACATAGCCCAGTATGACATAGCCCAGTATGACAAAGCCGAGTATGACAAAGCCGAGTATGACATAGCCCAGTATGACATAGCCCAGTATGACAAAGCCGAGTATGACCAAGCCCAGTATGACAAAGCCGAGTACGACATAGCCCAGTATGACATAGCCCAGTATGACAAAGCCGAGTATGACATAGCCCAGTATGATATAGCCGAGTATGACATAGCCCAGTATGACATAGCCCAGTATGACATAGCCGAGTATGACAAAGCCGGAGTATGACATAGCCCAGTATGATATAGCCCAGTATGACATAGCCCAGTATGACAAAGCCCAGTATGACAAAGCCGAGTATGACATAGCCCAGTATGACAAAAGCCGAGTATGACATAGCCCAGTATGACAAAGCCGAGTATGACATAGCCCAGTATGACATAGCCGAGTATGACATAGCCCAGTATGACAAAGCCGAGTATGACATAGCCCAGTATGATATAGCCCAGTATGACAAAGCCGAGTATGACATAGCCCAGTATGACATAGCCCAGTATGACATAGCCGAGTATGACATAGCCGAGTATGACATAGCCCAGTATGACATAGCCGAGTATGACATAGCCCAGTATGACATAGCCGAGTATGACATAGCCCAGTATGACATAGCCCAGTATGATATAGCCGAGTATGACATAGCCCAGTATGACATAGCCGAGTATGACATAGCCCAGTATGACAAAGCCGAGTATGACATAGCCCAGTATGACAAAGCCGAGTATGACATAGCCCAGTATGATATAGCCCAGTATGACATAGCCCAGTATGACCTAAAACCTGTAAGGCTTGGACACAAGATACCTGGGTACAAAGGCAGACACCTTTACTGCCAGGCAACTATTTACTCTAAAATTATCGTATTCATTATGTGTATAGATTAAGATGATGTAAGTGATACATACCCCAGCAGCTCTGTCGTTCCAGTTATTACCCATAGAGCAAACTTGTCCCCATATTCCTTTATGTCTCACGTTAACCTCACCCCAATAATTCTTCAAACTGGAATCGTTTCCAAGTCTCACAGCAAAGGCTGACAAAAAATAATATATAGAAGTTATAGTTTTTCTGGCTACAGCATAAAACTATATAAATGTACATTGTACATAAGTACATGAAGGGCAGCAAATAGTGTAATATAATAAAAAACAACGAGAAACTAAAATAAAATGAAATAGGTTAATCAAGAAAAGTATTATTTTGTATAATGTGTACATGCTGACAGCGTTGGCTATTTTGACTCAAGCAATTATTCTAAGAATGTTGTTTACTCACACATATCCACTTCGCTTACAGATGTGTTATAACAAATGGCAGATGCCCTGTGCTCAGATGCGCATTTAGTTCTCAAATCCTGTTTCGTACATTTCAGTAAACTTTTTTCAGGGCCCTCGCAATTAAAACTTGTAAAGGCTTTATTGGGGCTTGAATCAGATTGGTCAACCCCGAGAGTAGAGCAACACAGAGCTAGTCCATCAACCATGCCCATCTCCCGGCATAAAACCTTAGCATCTACATTGTCCCAGTCCTGGTCGCAGACTTCTACCCATCCCTCGTTCAGGCGGATTTCAACGGTTCCTACATTTGTCATTCCTCTGGATTTCAATCGTACTGAAACAAAAAAGAAAAAACAAATTACATGTACAAGAATAGAAATAACATACAAACACACAACATAATATAACACAAATAAATACCAAAAGCGTGAACTAGTCATCGCTATTAAGGTAATCAATAAAACATTTTACAAAGAAAAGTCAAAATTTGTCAGTAAAAAGGGGCATAACTCTAATATATTGCTTTCAGAATAAGGCTCATTTTTTAATTGCCCCTGTCGTGATCATTAGGTGTTCCAAGTTCCACTTTGTTATCTTTCATAGTTTTGAAATAATTCAACTTTACTTTCGAAATCATCCTGCTTTATGGCAATTTTGACAAAAAAAATCTAAGTTAGAAAAGAGTCATAAATCCTACAATAAAGTTTAAAGAGCAATGCCCTTTCTCTTACAACTGACTTTTGTCATGATTAGCAAGCATTCAAGGTTTCATATCGATACCTTTAAAATTGAGTAAGTAATGGGCTACATTGAGGTTGTTTTGCACGACTACAACGACAACGATTCTTTCTTCAAGCAGACGTCGAGTTTTAAACAATATGAGTCGCGTCACGACAAAACCAACATAATGCGTTTGCGACCAGCATGGATCCAGACCAGCCTGCGCATCCGCGCAGTCTGATCAGGATCCATGCTGTTCGCTATCAGCTTCTCTACTTGTTATAGGGTTTGTAAGCGAACAGCATGGATCCTGATCAGACTGCGCGGATGCGCAGGCTGGTCTGTATCCATGCTGGTCGCAAACGCATTATGTTGGTTTTTGTCATGGCGCGGCTCATTTAAGTCTTATTCTAAGATTGTTTTCAGGTTTACTGAACGCTAAACACAACACATATTAAACATATATCGTGTTATGAAGAAGTTGGCCGCACGGAAACTAATCTAAGATATAGAAAAAAAACCTTGGTGAAACGCAGTTGTCCGTTTGTTTTATTTTTACATACCACACATGGCTGATTGACCATTTAGCTACCGTCTAAAAACATTGGACATTAATTGTTAAAGTAATCACTAATGTCAAGTTATATGTTTGGGACGGTTTTTGGTCAACTAATATAACCTTGCTTTTGTAGATGATAGACAGTTTCGTCTACACTGGAACACTTATATAAGATGAGTCATACTCTTGTTGACGTGTGACAATTAGTTATACTCTACACGCTTTTTTGATGTGTTTGTTTTGTATAAATACTCTTAGTCTACACAACCATGTGTATGTATTAACTGGACGGTAATATTAAATGAAAAACATTCTTTAATACTAAGCTGTTGTTGAAAAAATAAATACTGAATAAATGTATGCTGTAGAATAGTATATAATAATATATAATAATGATGCTCAGATATAATATTAAACTTACCGTCATAATTAGAATACTAGTATGCACTGACAATAGCAGCAAATTTAAGTAGAGCCACCTGAGTAGAACCATCGATATTAAGTAAGCTAGCACATGAAAGACTCCAAATCCTTCGAAACACAGCAGTGAGGGGCAAGTAGTTTTGAAGTCAAAGAACTATTCCGTATTTTAATTTACTTTGTAACGTAAACTGATCATTCTATTCGTCTATGGACTATTTCAAATATCAGCCAGGCTTATATATAAAAAATATTATATACGCGAAAGGTTTATAAAAAATATACCAACCTGAGCTATTATAACACGCAACGCCCGCATCTTCATAATGGCGGCAATTATTATTACCCCATCCATTATGTTGGCATTCACCGAGGTTGGACTCGGTACCCGTGCACTGCACGTTATCAAGGAAAATGTCACCCTGGCCCTCGCCAAAAGCTGCTCCAGAGAAAGCCTGCAAATGAGTGATAGATATTGTTACATTTATGTTATAAATGGACTCAAAAATGTCTTAAAAACCTTAAAAATAAAGCAAACAACAATAAAAAACAACAAATTCAACAAAAAAGAGAGACAAAAACAACACCAGTAGCAGAAACAACATATTTTGCACTATGAAGCAATTGGGGCCTTTGAAATCTTCCAGTGAAGACAATTCATTTTCAATTTTTACACATTAGTATAATTTTAATAGAATAAGTTATAGAAATAGCCAACACCCTTCGTATGACGTATAATACTCTATTCTTGCTTGCAATTCAGTACCTGAGACCAGGTTTGATATGAAAATATGTGCCACATACGAGAGTCTGATCTAACCGTAAGTACATTATTTGTGTAGTAAGGACAATACTGGTTTAGTAAGGACAACATTTATGTCGTAAGGACAATACTGGTGTAGTAAGGACAACATTTATGTCGTAAGGACAATACTGGTGTAGTAAGGACAACATTCAAGTCGTAAGGACAATACTGGTGTAGTAAGGACAACATTTATGTCGTAAGGACAATACTGGTGTAGTTAGGAAAATATTTGTGTCGTAAGGAAAATATTTTGTGTAGTAAGGACAATATGTGTGTCGTAGGGAATTCTTAAAAATGCCGACAGGACATTAAAAGGTAAATACATGTATGTCCACCATGTAAGCTTGAATTAAAAAATGTTGGTATCTTAATACCCAGAACACCACGTGATTTTTTGAATAAATCATTCACAACTTAAAGTTCTGGAATTTTAGCACACCATGTTCGATTTTTTATTACGTCTCTAACAAAATATAAGAGTTCGCATTCAATGGGAAAATGCCTACGTATGAAGGATCTTAAAAATGTAGTTTAAATAAACTTGTCCTTGGTGAAAAAAATCCAACTAAATGCAAAAAGAGTTTGTTTAACAATGATCTAGGAGACGAAAATCAAATTTGTAAACATCTGACAAAACCACAGGTAACAAATCAAAATGATGACGTCAAAGCTGACATTACCTGTGATTATTTGGCTTTATTTCACAGAAAAAATGACAAAAATGATGAATTCATCGTATTTGAAAATTTGCAAGCAAAAAGAGGTTTCTAAGTTTCCTTGTTACATATATTAATAATATTGTAGAGTTCAAATGCTAGCACGTGTCATGGCTCGTTTCGAAACAACACTTATATAAAAAGGATATATTTAAGTTAACGACCATTTAGCCTCGGAAATGCAAATATCTTTTATTTTTCAAAAAGCTTTATATGATAGGTGTTCTGTTTCATTTACCAGAGCTGCGCAGTTTTGCGTTTTGGAGTATAAGTACAGAATTAATATTTTGGTATTTTTGAAAGTCAAAATACTTCTTTGTTTATGCTTTGTTTTATTTATCACAAATTACTCTACATTTTGTTTCTACATTTTATAGGTACTAAACATATTACATGTTCTTAATTTGTTGTCAAAACCTGTCATTGTTACACAAACAAAAACATCGAGAACAGCTATCTAAACAACAACAACGATGTTGGCAACAACATCAATGGTGATGACAATTATAAAATATAGGAAAAAAGCAACAGCAATAGATGCATGGATGTAATATATTTATATAAAACATCATCGTCGTTATCATCATCATCATCACCACCATTATCATCACCACCACCATTATCATCATCAATAACAACAACAACAACATCATCATCAACGTAATGATCATCACCATCAACAGCAACAACAATAGCAACAACAACAACAGCATCATCATCATCATCAACAACAACAACATAATGATTCATAATCATAATCATCAACATAATGATGATGATGATGATCAGCACGGCAACAGCAGTACAACAACAGCAACATAACTACCACCACCATCATTACCATGATCATCATCAACAACAACGACAACAACAACAACAACAACAACAATAATAACAGCAATAACAACAACAAAAACTACAACAACTACAAGAACAACAACAACAACAAAGTAACAGCAATGTCAGCAAAAAATAACAATAACCTTACTGCGTCTGAAAGAAAAAAACTGTACAATGCATATGTTCATTTTATTTAATTCACAAAATTCTATTGCGTCTTATCATTTGAAACAAATTCATGAAAAGTAATGAGTAATTTTTTTTGCAATTCTTTACATCATGTCAGGACAATGACAAGAAATACAATTTGAAATCCCGTCATGTCTTTCTGACATCTACTAAAACATTAAAATTATTTTCAATTCACACAAACACATTGTGTGCAAATTGCATTAGAACTTCGCACAAATATTTGATAACCTTTGCTTTAATATCTTTAATTATTAATTATGACAAAATAGTGTCATATTTGTATTTGTCTAGCCAGTTCGGTTTGGCTTTTATATGCTTTAAAGAAGATATTAAGTATGGCACAATAAATTGGCGAAGTTTTAAGTTTCAGTAAACAAGATTTTACAGCTTTGTTGCATTTTAAATGACAGTCGAAGCTGTAAAAATGCTGTTAATTTATCAAGCACATATCAACACTGTTATCCAACAAATAATGAGTGGCAATCATGAAAACATATGAATAACTTGGTGCTATTTCGAATGGACCTCTTGTGCTTTCAGCCACCATTTCAAAAAATATATTCATACAAGTATATTTATCGTAAGTAACATATGTACACGTGTATGAATCTTTTCATCTGGTCACAGGAAAATACATAGATAAAACAAACTGATATTACAAATGATGGTTTTGATAATTCGTTCTTATATTAGAATAGGTTATATAGAACAGGAAAATACTTTTACCTGAATGAAAATCAAATATATTCCAAATAGATTCATATTAGAATATGTTAACATAAAATTTGATCATTATTTATGTCACATGGTGGCAATTCTCGTAAATGACATACTTACTTTATTTCAGTGTCACGTGATCACGAGGAAACTCGACATTAGGTTTTTGAAAGTTTATATTCGCCACGATATATTTATAGAGATACTACAAAGGCAACTTAACATTGTACTTATGTTGATCTTGCACGATCAGACAGTTAATACAGCTTCCATAATAAATCTTCCAGTATGGAAAGCGATCATTGTCAAATTATCTTGTCTTGTACAGATAAACTATGAATCCGTGTTGATGTGCAAATGTTGCCATGGTCAACAGTTTATTCACATTTGTATGAGTTTTTTTTCTATGTGAAATGTTTACTTTGCTTTTAAATTTTTTATTTGATATTGATTTATATTGACAAGTGCACTTTCGAATATTAGGTAAAACCTATATCCATCATATATATGATGTGTTTCCGAGGACCAAAGGTATCGCAACAATCCGAAGTTTCTATTTTTCCCTTCAAAAGGATCGGACTATCTTTTTTTTGATATCAAATAAATGGCATGAGAGATTTTTTCATATAAAACATATAGAATAAATTATAGTAAAAAATATTGACATTTTATGGAATAGCAAAAGAGACAAAAGCGGCGTTCCATAGTCTATAATTGTCAATGAACGTAAAAAGTTATATGGAGGACAATATATGGCTTGGGGCAATGTGTATGTCTTATCGTAAACAACGTGTTTAGTAGGTTTTCATTAGACCTGACTCAATAAGCAGGTTGTGTAACACTTCTTCATGGTACAAAACTTGTGAAATGCAGCATTCAATTTCGTGAGATGTATCACTAGAAAATGGAGATACGAAAACAACTTAAAATTAAGTACATCCTAATGAAGAGTAAGTCTAGTTCCCTCAGAAAATAAAATTCAGTTAACCATTATGTAAGGTACAAAACAAAAGATGTAGTCTAGAATTTAAATGGCCGTTATCATTTGCCAGTGAATTATTCATTGTTTCTGAAGGCAAAAAAAAACCCACAGCTGAATTATATCAATAAATTATTATAGAATCAATAATATTCCGTTGCAGTTCTTAGACGTACATGGACAGTACAACCAACTCCAATTTTATGGTGGGCATTGGCAGAAACTGTCAATACATGGGTGTTCGCCGATACGTTTTAATTTTTTTATTGTAGCTCTTTTACTTTTCCCGTTTTGCCAGCACAAGTGTTTTCTATGCGGCGATATGTTGACGAAAATATGCGGTTACATAGTCTCACAAATTTTTGCAAATATATCGGGAAAAGTGCAAAAGTTACATAATAAAAATATGTACCATCGTAATTAGCAAATATTTAGCTGGAACATTGTATACATTTAATTAAGATATAACCCAAAACCAGCAAAATTAATGATTTTTTAGTCATGAGCTCTGCCATTAACGTTGACCGAATGTTACGGTAAACAAATGTCACGGTGTCACCCACCTCACAGCAGAAGCAAGAACTACAAGTCTACAGTTACACAAACCTAGATAAATGACTTACGGTTCCCCACTGGAAGTTAAGTTGTCGGCATACAACTTGAGCCTCCCTGTCCGACCACAGGTCATCACACACCGTACCCCAATGTGTTCCGTTCCTGGAGACTTCTACCCGACCCGTCGTCCGTCCATCTACACCTCCTCTTAAGCGTGCAATACTTGCTGGTAAATAAAAGAGTATGATTTATATAATGATATTTCTTTTTTATCTACAGAGGTCGTAAAACAGGCCACATCAAGATTTATCGTACCGGTATTTTTTTATTAAACTTTTAGAAATTGTTTTATCAGAAAAATTGTTCTCAATATTTATTATAATTAAAGTATTAAAAAGACTTATTATAATAAAAGTATTACAGCTATTCACAGAAATTGCAAAAAAATATGTCATTATACAGGAAGCGACGACATTTTATTATCATAACATTTTTTTTATATCATTTTTAGTTACAGGTCAAACTGTCGCGCACCTTTTTAGTAGGGAGTTTATAAAATTAATTTGATTCAATGGTTAGCAACCATTTATGACTTATGTCCACGCAAGATAAAAAACTGTAAAAGCAATAAATAATTCTAAAAAAACAAAAACAACAAAACCCCCCAAAAAACAACAACTCTGTGTTTAAACTATTTATCATACATTTAAGGAGTATATACCAAAATATATCCATCATCCAATGTTATTTTATATGGTGGCAAAGAAGGGACATCGGCATTGTCTATACATCACGTGCGCACGTGATGAATAGCGATTCTTTTATGTTTTGTACAACAATAAGTACGTGTAATTGAACACTCATTAAATTTGTCCTTATTTCAATAAAATAGACTGCAATGTAGGCTGCGTAAATAGGCGTTCGTCATTTCTAATTCCCTCCCAAGTGATTACATAACTACACATATGGACTTCATATCAAGCAATGCTACTAAATTGTGCGCAAACATATAAAGAAAGAAAAAAACATGTTCTATCTGTTCAGCTTACGTATTGTGGTAAACTCGGGGCGTTTTAAGACATATAAAACTACAGCATGATCATATCATATCTAAACGCAATAAAACCAATATTGTACGTCTTAAAGGCCCATTATGCCTCAGAATTGCTTTATCTTTATTTCTCAAACAGCTTTTTTTATTTTTGGTTTACTTAAAAAGTTTCCAAAAAAGTAATCATTGGCCAAGTACCTGATACATTTTTTCATCTGCTGCTTTTTTTGCAGTTTGTATAGTTATAGTGATTTTGTATTTTGTATGGAAGTCTAAATATTACTTTGTTTACATTTGGCTACTTTTATGACACATCATTTTATATTTATCGCTATATTCTTCCGACTACAAGCAATTAACTTGCTCTAAAATAATTATTTAAACGTTAAACAATTCACGTTTGCCCATTCTAAAGAAGTAAAAAATAATTCATTTCTGAGGCATAATGTGCCTTTAAAAACAAATTTCAAGCAGCCAAATGCATTTGCCATGTCAACAAATCCATTTTTGTCTGAACTTAAGTCAAAATATTAAGTATGAAAGATAAATCTGTACATTGAATCAGGATATAATTTCGACAAATAAATTACATAGGCTTTAAAGTTAAAAACAACAATGTGTGTAATTTTGGGCGTCTGTACTCAAGAAAATGTCAGAGTGTTTAGTCTAGCGTTATATTATGATGTATTACTGCGCAAACAACATGCTTGAAAAAACGAATAAATTAGAGAAAAAAAGTTCTGCCTTTTTTACATTACGTTTCAAAATGATATAGGATTTCTTACTTTTTCGCCGGCTATGTATGTAGCTATAGACAGAACGGCCCAATAAAAGATTTATCATAGTATCAAGAAAATAATCACGAAGGGGTTACCATGGTACATAAACCACAAAGCCACAAAATATAGCAGTAACTAAAGGTGTAAGACAATTGGATCTATTACACCTGCTGAACGTGGGGAACTTGTCACGACGTGTGTAACTGTCAGTGTTACCTAACTATTAATTCACTTTTCATACTTTCTCGCTTTAAGTTCCAGAAGTATTTCATCCTTATTGATGGACCAAGCGGTCGCAAAGGTGCATCACACACTTCTCGGTGGATAACCTATTATGAAAAGTTCTTGAGATTTCTGAAATATTTCGTTCAGCTCATCAATGCAACGACGGAAAAGAAAGTTCTTCTCTTGACAGCCATAAATCGCATCTCTTTATGTTTAGTTTGCACGTAAAGTTTGATTGTAATGGTACAATTTCAAACTCATCCCCCCCCACATACACAAGTTATCATCCTGTGATTGGTTCATTTAAAAAACACAAATTCTCAAGATACGATTTGCAATGTAGAATGAAATACAGTTTGTTAAAGGCATGCACTGCTTATTAAATTGCACGATTTTAATGTTTCGTGAAAATACACTTTCAACAGAAACGTATTGTACGATGGCGGGCGAGTTTTCAGCAACTTGTGTTACTGATCTACCAGCAACAAATGCAATTCACGCGTCACATTTGACAGATAAAACTATGTCCGGAGACTCTTGTCCCACCAGAACAAGATGAATATGTGATAAGTACATTTGCGCACACATTGGGCAGAGAGACAAGTTGCGTGTTTTACAGTAGATTGGTCTACGACGCGCACATTTTCCATAAATAATTCAAATATTGATAAAAACAATAGAAATGTATCATTTGGACAGTCTCTATAAAGTATTGCTTGAAAAAAAACGAGAAAAAACAGTTCTGACATTTTTACATTACATTTCAAGATGATTTAGGATTTCTTACTTTTTCGGCTGTCATGAATTTAACTATAGACAAAACGGCGCAAATGCTTTCTACATGAAAAAAGTAAACGTTCCTTTTATCCCGAATCGAGTACGAGCTTATGTTTTAAAGTCAGGGTCCAGGTCAAGGTTTCTTAAAAAGTTTTTTTTATCAACCTTATATAATTGCGAATGCAAATGTATGATATTCAGATATTCAAATGACAAATATAGCTAGGAAAATGAAATAAAGAAATGACTGTAAAAGGAGAAGAAAAATGCAGGAAAAGATAAACACAACATCCAATATTGTAAACACTGCAACATTTGTACTTACAAAATGTAAGTTTAACTATTACGTCATTTATGATAAATTATTCATTTCACATTACTCGCTCCGATGAATTGATTTTATAACCATCTTAAAAATGTCAAAAGGGTCTTTAAAAAATGTTTGAAATGTTAATTACACGGAATTCAAAAGTGTTTTCCATTCAAGATTTAACCAGCTGGGAGAGTTAACAGCCACTTTTTATACCCTCTTTTCTTTTTTTATTCTTTACACTGATATATATTTCAATATAATCATCTTTTGTTGGAATAAGAATATTAACTACACAGGATCAATCAGAAATGTCAACGTTTCAACGATTTCATGTCGAAGAATTGTCAATAATGTTTGTCCGTAAGGTTGCTTATACACCACAGATCTTCCCCCCTAGCACAGCTTAAAGGCACATTATCCCTCAGAAAGAAATAAACTTGAACTTCTTTGTAAAGGTCAAACATGAATTTTATAATGTTAATATAATGTTGTTTTTTGTGAATGTTAGATGCTTAATACCTGCAGAAAGTAACGATGAATGTGAAATAATTGCCATTAAAGTAGCAAAATGGAAACAAATAAGTATTTTGACTTCCATACAAAATATTCATTGACTATAATCGTACTTAACAAAAGCAACGGATGAAAAAGATGGATCAGGTAATCAGACTGTAAGTAAATTTTTGGATACTATTAAAGTACAACAAAATTAAAAAGCTTTTGAAAAATAAAAATAAAAGCATTTCTGAGGCATAATTGGCCTTTAAAACATCAATTTTATCTAGTCAATGATGATAAAGACAAAAATATGGCCAAACCAAAAAAATGGACTTACAAAGCCAAAAATATAGTCTTACAAAACCAAAAATATGGCCTTACAAACCAAATTTATGGCCTTACAATGCCAAAAATATGGTCTTATGCATTTATAATAAATACTCGTATACACCCGTTTTCTTTTTTTTTACAACTGCTGGACAACAAAATTCGATAACTGCCAAATGTATATATATGGCAAAAATATTATGTACAACCAACTAAACATGATTATTTTAACAGTAAGCTGTTTCTCTTGTTAGAAATTATTGATACCCAAAAAGAGAAAAAATGATTATCGCACTGAAACGCCTAAATTGGAGAATGTTACAGGCTTCATCTGAATCGTTTTGGGGGTATTGGTAAAGTAACTTCCCATGCCCAATAGCACCGGCTTTAAGCAGAAATGTACCTTTCAAATATAAAAGGTGAAATTTTGAATTTAGAAACAGACATGTATGTGTTTACTCGTAAAATATCCATATATTAAAAATCTTGTCATCAAAGCTGACCAACTTTTATTTCCTTCCGGTGTAAGTTCATACGCAAGAGAAGGGACATAAATACTTTCCAGCAATATTTCAAATGGTGCCCCTTAACTTGTTTGTAGTTGTCCACTTAAATGTCTAAATTTTGTTTCGTTCTTGAAGTTTTTATACCAACAAATAATAACATTGTTATACTTATAAGGTCTTAATGTCACTTATAGTATAAATAGATGATTTAAAACATCTCGACACCTAAATCATAGATCACGTGACCTTTGTCTGTTACGCGCTGACCAACAAAGTGACACATAGCATATGTTTAATCTCTAAAAATTAATTCAACATAACGGCGCACGAAAGTAAGTAGTTATGCATATTTGTATAATAGCCAAATTAGAATAAATAGCTCGTATTGCGCGTGCGTGGAATCCATATCATTTGTAATTAAACAACTGGAGGCATGCTTATGCACATATGATATGAAAAACTTACACTAACTAAATTATATTGGGTCAAAGTCTATCAATGATTATATACAAGGTACACAGTTGATAGTGAATTTACACTTAACAACATAAGTCATTAATTACGGCATAATATTAAGTTATTTGAAATCAAAAATTATCTATAATGCAGAATGGTTAATTAAATAGTAAGTTTGTAGATCCTTATACGTTTCGTTGCTTTTGATTCAATAAACCTCCCCATTCATTAATACCAAATTATATAAATATTTATGTACCAAACATTTTAATAACACGTCTTCTATCAAGAAAAAATAATCTTTTTGTAGTTATTTTAATGAATTTACCCAAATACATTGATGTAACCATTTATTATTTAAAATACTTAATAATGTAATGTATTGTTTTACAACAACATTGAATGTGAATTTGACACATATCATTTGTAATTACAACTGAGCATGCTTATCCCATATGATAATGAAATAAAAATTATGTAATCTTAAATTATATTTAGGTCAAGTTGATAGTGCAATTTTATTATAGTACAACGGACATCAAGGAGAATTTTATCGTTAACAACATAATCAACATTAATTGACAGCAATTAGCCATCGATTTATCATGTTATTTTGTTAAATTCGAAAACTGTTACGTGAAGTATCAGAGTAATGCAGACATGCGAAATTATATTAAAGTAGAAATAATTAGTTTTGTAGAATGTTGATCGATTACGTTCTGGAACGTAACGGCTTGAGTACGGTTTTTATCGTCGTATGTCAAATGATAGATGTGCCCGATTCATCACAAGATAATTGCGACCCAAGATTATATAAATATTTTATTGTACGAATAATAGGGTACTAAACACTTTAATCAACACGTCGCCTCGTCATAATGTGTCGAGAACTTTTATATCTCTTTTGCAATAGATGTAAACAGAGTTTTAAATCGGAACTTGCTACATAAAAGTACATTGAATGTAACCATTTGATTCATTTGCAAAATACAGTTAATTTTAATTTCAAATTGTATTGTTTCAACTAAGCAAAACAATCATTTACTGAGAAATGTAGACATTTGTTTGTTTGTGGTTTTTACGCCTATTTTAGCACGATTTGGTCATATTTAGGCCCCATACAGCTCACCGGCTTTCTTGATAACTATCACATTTTCACCGCAAGTGACAGACTACTAATCACATATGAGCCGCGTCATGACAAAACCATTAGATCAGGATCCATGCTGTTCGCTATCAGTTTCTCTACTTGTAATAGAGTTAGTAAGCGAACAGCATGGATCCTGATCAGACTGCGCGGATGCGCAGGCTGGTCTGGATCCATGCTGGTCGCAAACGCACTATGTTGGTTTTGTCATGACGCGGCTCATATAATCTCTTAACCAGCGATATTAGAGATCAACTTTACGGATAAATTTCGTCTGGTCCGAGGATCGACCTTGCAACCGCTGGATTATGCTCTCCCTGTTGAACTAAAATGGCGGACTAAAACACTTGGATCAATGATTAGAATAATTGACAAACCTTTGATCTGTTCATATCACTTTCAAATGTAAAAGGTTTTCCTACTGTTGTATAAATATATACCTTTCGGAAGCCTATTGGTACATTCTTTGAAATATTCGTGATTTTGTCACGTTACATTTGTATTTATGTCACGTTTTCCTTTATAAGAAAATAAAAAAGAAAGCAATCGATCTTGACCCTTGGATTGTAAATAGGGCCTTATACTAATTTACCACTGTTTGATTGCCGTAATTAAAATCTCCCTTGAGTATAATTTCTTCTCTTCGAGGAAGAACCGTCGTTATATTTCTTTTTTCTGCTTTGTCATAAACCCCTCGCAGCTGTTTTTTATCTTTGAACCTAACATTCTTCTCTGTTGAATAAAACAACCTTATTGTTCTTTATTAAAAATGAAATAAAAATGCAAAGGTGAGCGTGATTCAATGAAGATATATTGAAACAATGATCTAGTATAAACACGGATGTAAAGTGCGGTTTTTATAGGTAAGTTAGTTTGAATAATTGTCTCTGGGCAAATTAAAGACCCAATTAGCAATATAACACACAAATTTCCGACGTCATAAAACTTTGCATGCTTAATTATTATAGATGGTCATTAGATATTCAGAGATGTTGCGGTATTGGAATACTAAATTTTGTTTTGGAGCAAGGTTCAAGGTTTCAGGGATATTTTTTTTGCCAAGGCCTTTAAGTGTGGTAAAAATACAACTTTTAGTATGGAAGAGAAATTTTTGTACGGAACAAAATTTTATGAAATAATATATTTGCTTATATCTATGACTTTTGATTCATTATTGTTGTTGTAACATAAGGAAACTGATGATTTAAAAGTTATATGACAAGATATTGATTTAAATCTCTCACACATAACTGCGATATAATTTCGCAGACACAAGGGGTCGCCCTACGAAATTCATTGTATTGTGAATCTAAAAGACGATGTGGCCTAGAATTTTTTATCTACAGACTGTATTTATACAAAATGAGTCTAAAGTCTGAAAGAAGATTGCTCTGCATCATATATGCTTAAATGAGCCCGTAACCTGCAGGGAACGAAAGTGACAAACCTTTGCCATCAATGATGAACCCGGGCCGTGCAGTCTGACCAGGCTCTATATACTTATTGCAGCTTACTTTTTCTATAGTGATAATGACATTCCTAAAATAGAGTGAAATAAGAACCCCTAAAGAAAGCCCAACTTCAAACTTAAAACTTCAAATGGACTGTTCTAAATTCGAAGCAGGGGGCAAATTTATAAACACAGAACTATATTTAATACATATATCTGTAAAATGACTATCTGATATAACTCAATATGGGGATAAGAGCTATCTCGTTATAAGGTTGGTATATGGGTCTATACGTCGTAATAATAAAGACCTAGAGTAAGTCTTAGGGAAATGATTAAACGAAAAAAATGCACCCATTTAAAGGTATGTATATTATTTGGCTATGATTTATGATATGTGATTCAGACAGGCGTCAGCGCTTACTGATTGAAACAGACTATATTAAACAGGCCCCGTTATTTGACATATATATTATGGTAACTAATCGGAGCCATTTCGCTTGTTCGTCATACCACATACATGGACAACACGTGCACAGAATATACTAAGATGCTAAAAAATAAAATCAACAACGTATCAGACCTCCCATCGGGTGCAAACAGCCCGTAAATATGCATTCTTAAAAGAATATTTAAAAACTTCACATATATGTATCAAGCATCGTTAAAGACATTCAATGCAATTCGTTTGAAAAAAGGTGTTGAAAGTCGAAATAACGAAACCTTTATGGCGAAAGATCGATATCACATCATGTTTTCACCATCAAACTTCCGTTCTTTCACCATCGTGGTTTCGTTATTTCGACTTTACACCATCGTTCTTTCGTCTTTTTTCATCGTAATTTCGTGTTTTCATCATCGTACCTTTGACTTCCTACCATTGTGGTATCGTTATTTCGACTTTTCACTAACGTTTTTCGTTGTTTTCGAGTTATGTGTGTGCGTCATGATGAAGGGAAAGAAAAAAGCTTATTTAGTTAAGACCTTGACTTGGTTAAAAAAAACAACTCCCACACAAGAAAAAGATCCCCCCACGAAAAAAAACCCAACAAAAACAACAACAATAACAACAAAAACAACAATAAAACAAAAATGAATATGAATATATCTATCACGATTATCATGAAACTTTTGTTTTTGTTTTAAACTTATCTTGACAGCTCTTCTCGTTCATTCATACCATGCTCTAATATATTCGCATTTGATTCATTTTTGCTTAAATTTCTGGATTTGGGAATACCGAATTATACCAAAAATACAAGTATATTGAGCATAAAAACATGTGTAATTGTAAAAGCGATATATATGATATATAAGTATATCAGACGAAGATAAAGTTTAAGGATATTATCATACGAGAAGCCTTAAGTGAAAAAGGACGTTTTTGATGAGTAGTAAACAATTTATTATCTACTTTAGAGAGAATGTCCGTTTTACATTCGCATTCACTGCCTGTCATGACAGATTTATTCACTAAATTAGCATTAGTTATTATCTGTACACATCATACAGTAACGGCTTAATCTAGCAAATATACAAAACTATCAGTCGTTGTTTGTCATGATACCTAAAATCAAACGAAAGAAAAGAAACATAACCCCTGATTGAAGTCCCCCACCCCGCATAATTTGTCAATTAACATATATACGATACGGTATAATTTATTATAATGATATTTAATAACCAAAATAAACAGTAATTTATTTATTCAATCCCCCTGTTTACTAAAATTTGACGTATGATTATAAACTTTGATAAATCACAAAAAGGCTGATTTTTATCAATATAATAATTAATGAAATATTTGACAAGCGAAGACGTGTTTAACTGTTTAAATGACAGTCACCACGATGCATTGTTGATCGTTGATGTTAAAATAAATAAATACATTAATCAAAAAACATTTTGACGTCAAAAAATTTAAAAACCATTGTTCTTTAAAAATATTATTAATGACCGAGTGAAAGGCAATTAAGTACGCGGGTTCTCAAAATTGATTTATACATTTTCTTTAACGAGGAATAGTATGAATATAAATATAAAAAAGAAGAAAAATATCGCGTTGATATAATTATGACAGACGTTGCCGATAAAACTATGAAAAAATAACGGGTTTTGGGTTAAATCTTAAAGGCCCAATTATATACATTCTTTTTGCAGCAACCAAAATAATATTCTCTTTTACCTATGATGATTTAAATTCGATCAGTCAACAATACTTCACTAAAGATGTCTGTCGGATGTACCTTTTGATCGCTTTCGTTCAATTATATTTCAGTTTTATTTCTTTGTTTATACCTCAAAAACGGAAACCGTTTCAACCGCGCAACATTAAATAATTTAAAAATCATTTTGGGAGCTTAAACTTTTGAATAACTTGAGTAAACCTTAGAATTATAGAAAACACACTAGTAAATCTAATTACCAATTTACTGGCAAGTCCTTTCGTATGAATGGTATGAAATTATCTTTGAACTGTATGAATAATTTTCTATTTAGTCTGAGTGAGGAAGTTTGAATCAAATAACGTATTTTTTTTAACATAATAAATGTCACACGAAAATACCGTTCAGTGACAGATTTAAGATAGCATTCTATAAATAAATCGAATAAGCATTGCACTGTTAAATAATTGCGTTACGAAATTGAAACACCCATATTCTTGTTATGATAATAAACATTTAATGTATTCGAACGCAACGCGCTTATGTTTGTTGCTAATTATTTGACTACTCCCGTGAGAATGACTTGTTGCGGATGACGAAAATTTATTCTAAATAATGGTTATTAATATAAATACCACTATAATATCAATAATATTTATTAATATAAAAAGTGATGAATCCAGATACAAAAACATAGACTTTGTTAGAAGAAAGAAAAGGCAAAAAAAGTATTACAAACCTGCTGCTAGTATTGTCCTGCAATTGGCAATAAGTATCGCCGGAATTATGAAATAAAGCATTCTGGATTTCAAGAACATCATTAAATAAGAAGAAAGCCACTCAGAAATACACGTTACGTGTCGCTATTATCCATTAGTCGTTAAAAGAATACATCCAGAAATGAAGCGCTTGATAAACACACAAAACAGAACACGAATAAAAACACCTTCTTGGCTAACTCCGCCGAATAGAGAAAATGCAGACACGAAACAAAAAACTCTAAGGGCTTAAGGCATATGATCTCATTCAAATATGTAACAAACACATATGTCCATACTCTTGTTTAAACTTGGACAAATGACTTAAGTTATACTCAGTTGTACACCGGCATATGTCAACGTTTTACGCTTTACAAAAATGTACGTTATGGCGTTTGCACGCGTTATATTAAGAACGCGACGCTAAAGTCAATATATCATAAGGTTTTCACGAGGGCAACGTTGCGTAAACATTTTGTATACTCAACACGAATTTACGGCATTGTACAATATTTTGATGAACACTTGTAAATGCAATTGTGCACAAATAAACAAATTTATATTCTGTACGATAGTGTTGCATTTTTTTTTCTCGCGTAAAAAGTAAGATGTATCAGTGCGGTAAATGCGCATATTTAAGATATAAAATATTGAAAAGGAAATGATTTTTGAAAAACGATGTAATGATGATTATATGCTATCAATGCAGGGAAATAATACCTGCAAAATGTAATAAAAGGTGATGACCATTTTAAGACAGTTTTACTTTCAAACTGAAATACCAACAAAACTAAATACTGTAAGGTGAAAGAAATTTCTGCCGCTCAAAATATATCTAGTTATATACAGTTTTACTTATGCGGATGTTAGTGGTAAAAATATACAGTTACACAAAATATTGCAAATTTAGAGAGTAATTTTCAAAGATACAACTAAATTTACGATCTTATAACAAAGCCCGATGTCTTTGACCATTTTAAGTCAAGGTAAAAGTTTACATAGCATCATGCCGATGCATACCCAAAGCATGTAGTTTTGTAAAGCTTTTCGAGTAATTGTTTTCTGAAACGTTACGTGAAGGGAAAACAGTTCTATTTTTGTCTGCATGACACGACTATTAAAACCCTGGTACGGTGGTTGCGGTTATCACATGATTTCTTAGAAGCCGTGGCGAACACTGGAAATCTTCGAAACGTTACATGTTTCGGTGTACCTCACTCAGCTAATGTCGTAAATGAATGAACTACGACAATGTCGTAAACGAGTGATGTAAATGAATGAATTAAGACAATACTGCTCTTATTGGAATAATATGAGCCGTGTCACGACAAAACCAACATAGTGCATTTGCGACCAGCATGGATCCAGACCAGCCTGCGCATCCGCGCAGTCTGATCAGGATCCATGCTGTTCGCTATCAGTTTCTCTACTTGTAATAGGGTTTGTAAGCGAACAGCATGGATCCTGATCAGACTGCGCGGATACGCAGGCTGGTCTGGATCCATGCTGGTCGCAAACCCATTATGTTGGTTTTGTCGTGACGCGGCTCATATGTGATGGATGATTGTGTCAAAGTTTACAAAACAACGCTCTGTCTCCATATACTGATACATGGCTTTTCATTTATTATAATTATTTATAGTGAACTGCGCAAAAACAAAAACAAAAACTACAAAAACAAAAGTTACACGGATTTTGAGATGGACATTCTATTGGCGATATCAACCTCTCTATATTTTTTGTTTGTTTGTAGTTGGTTTTCTTTAATTAACTCTACTCGTTTATTCTTCCACATACTCTTCGTGTGGGTGTCGTCTGATTTGTTACTTACTAGTCATTGTAGTCAAGTATATTTTTTTTGGAAATTCTTCAAACATTCTGTAATTTTTTGTCATATCTTATCATATTACATCAAATCATATCGAATAATATTAAATCAAATCGAATCATATCGTATCATATCATACATGTATCATATCGAATCATATCATTTCACATCACATCGTGCAATATCGAATCATATCATATTAAATTATATCGTATCATATCGTTCATGTCATATAACATATCATATAACATCATATTATATCATATCGAATCATATCATAACATAAATAGAGGATATTAACTGAGTGTAGTTTAATACTAAATTTATTGAACGAGTTGAATAAGATCATATTATGCGAGCCTCTGGCGTGACGTCATTTGCGCTATATAGAAACATAGCGTTAAAGCGCTTATGTTAGCGTTACACTATGGGGGCGTCATTGAAAAATTACTCATTTTAACAGTTTACTATTCTTAGTTTATATATGTGATAAATAGAATATTATATTCGTGTAGATTCAATACTAAATACTCGTTGAATAAAACAATATTATGCTCGCCAGAGGCTCGCATAATATGATTTTATTCAACTCGTTCAATAAATTTAGTATTAAACTACACTCATTCAATATCCTCTATATGTTATATTGGTGTCATATAATATCAAATCATATCGTATCATATCATTCATATCATATCATTACATATCTTATATCATAAACATCATTTCATATAATATCACATCATATAGCATCATATCATATCATATCGAATGATATCATATATCATATCGTTCATATCATATCGTATCTTATCATATCTAAACATATCATATCCTATAAGATAATACCTGTATTGATATATCATATATTTTGCAAAATATTGCCGCCTATCGTGATTAAATATACAAAAATGTGTATGTATTGATGAATTTCAAATTTCAGATTTAAACACATACATATATAACCTGTTTTATTTCGGTATTTTTCCACAAAAATAAATCAGGCTTCTTGTTACCTAATTTTATCTAATAATACTTTGACAAAGTTATTGTATATCCAAGCTTGTATATCTGTTAACTCTTGTAGCGCTGTATAAGTCTTTTCCTTATTTAACTACCAGCATGTTGGCGGACTAAACAAGACATCACTTATATGACGACATCAACGGTCTGACAAACAAGGAATGTGTCCACCTGAGTGTAAATTGTACACTGAACCTGTCGGTAAAAGGTAAATAAGCTACGGATACACAGAGATGCGACTGCGATGCGACTTCATTGCGACTGATGACGTTTCAGTTGAAACAAATTTATGCCCATTTATGGAATACAAATATGATCGCAGTCATATATGCAATGATGACATATAGAAGATTGTTAAGAAAAAGGCGCCGTCAATATTGGATTAAGCCCTGGCTCAGTCGAAGACCAAAGCAGGGAGATTCGAAAGCTTAATGAACTACTGAAGCAACCTATGTAAAATTAACCTGTTAAAATCGATAAACCGAGGCGGAGCTAATGCAGAAGGATTGGTCTGCGCATGCTCAGAACTGTGTTCTGTAATTGCCGAATGAAAGCCGATAAGTTGCAGCAAGTTCGCAAAGAATTCGCCGCATCTACGCTGTTAAGTCGCCGATTTGATAGCCGAAAAGTCGGCAACCATTCTGCGATGCAGTTGCGAACGTGTTGCGACCTCGTTGCGACTAAATAATCGCAGCCAGATTTTTGAGCATGTTCAAAAGACTGGCGGCGACTGATTTTGTCTTGCAACTTGTCGGCGCTTCCATTGAAACCTTTCGGCGACCTTTGCAACTTTGCTGCGATTGTTGCTTTTTTACCATCGCAACTCGATCGCATCGCAGTCGCAAGCTTTGTGTAACCGGGCCTATATGCGATTTGGCTTATCAAGCATTTTTTACAAAAACCTTGGATGTCAAAAGACATCTCTGATAGATTTTCATTTAATCCAAAGCATTTCAGTACGCCGTAATTATGGTGGCTGATTTGTGCCATTCGTGTTTTCACCCCGCGACCCCGCCAAGCGAAAAGTCGAAAATTAACAAGTTAAAACGGCGGGGTCGCGGGACGAAAACACGCTTATTAGCGGGGGCACGGGGCGAAGTTTAATAAATAAAACTTCGACCCGCGGGGGCGCGGGACGAAATTTAAGAAATAAAACGGCGGGGCGCGGAGCGAAAACACTCTAATTAGCGCACTCGATAATAATCATGTTTTCGCTTCGTGCCCCCGCCATTCTAACTTGTTAATTACCGATTATTCGCTTGGCGGGGTCCTTGGGGAAAACACGTTTATTAGCGGGGGCGCGCGGTGAAGTTTTATTTATTAAACTTCGCCTCGCGCCCTCGCTAATTAGCGTGTTTTCGTCCCGCGACCCCGCCGTTTTATTTCTTAAATCCCCCTCCGCGCCCCCGCGGGACGAAGATTTATTTATTAAACATCGCCCGCGCCCTCGCTAATTAGCGAGTTTTCGCTCTGCGCCCCCGAAATTTTAACTTGACTGTTAATTTTTGATTTTTCGTTTGGCGGGGTCGCGGGGCGAAAACGTAAATGACACAAATCAGCCACCATACGTAAGTGATGTGACGCATGAATTATTTTATTTATATTTGCATTGTCTCTTATCATAAAGCGAAATTGAGCTTTGTAATTTTCACCTAGGAATCGATCGTGATAAAGAACGTCGTGTATTCAAAAGTTTTTTAATGAACAATTATACAACATACATGTATAAAGTAAAGAGATAATCACAAGGTATGATACTTTTTTGAGATGAGATTCCTCTGTCCGAGACATTCGAGAAATCACTGGCATCATAAGCCTTACTTGGGAGTTTTAATTGGTTTCTGCATCAAACTTCACTTTTAGCCACAACATGTTGCTTTTCGGCCAGATAGTATAAAATAAATGAATTCCTGTGAAGTGAAATTTTAACGGTTGTTATGGTTACAATAGGTGAAATAAGTAAAAACACAAAAATGATCATGTACTCATC
The DNA here is from genome assembly GCF_026571515.1 of Ruditapes philippinarum. NCBI lineage: Eukaryota > Metazoa > Mollusca > Bivalvia > Venerida > Veneridae > Ruditapes > Ruditapes philippinarum. The sequence goes on from NW_026865659.1 coordinate 136,500, forward strand.
AATAAAAATAAAACCCAGAGATAATAACATAAGTACTCAAAGCCTTAAAGAAAGACAGAGTAGCAAGGGTATCACATACAAGGGCTGGACGAAGCAAAGCAGAAGGCGAACATTAAGACAATTCTGTCCCGATGGGTTTTACGAACTATACATCATACAGTGTCTTGAATGTAATTACCTGTATGAAAGGATAGTGTAGTGTCTAACTGTAAAAGGATTGGACACTAAGCATGCGGCATGCGTTTAAGTAGTAGTGTCATATTAACATCTTTTAATACATCGTTCATCTTTTTCTGTAACTACATGTATGATTCATTTCTCCAACAAATATAAACATTATATATTTGATATGACAAAATGTAATGATTTATAACAATAAAATGCATCGTCCATTATCATTAAGTTATTTTTTTTTATAATGTTTTTACTGTTTATGTATTTAGTTGTTGTTCAGTCGTAGTATTTGAAGATTTTCATTAAAATGACGTCAAAAGAATGATTTATGAAATAATTATAAAATCGTTTAAAGCATGAAATCATGATATTAAAATTAATTTACGAGATTTTTTTGGTCACCCAAAGTATACTTAATAACATTTGTTTTCCTTTAAAACATGAAAATATGCTTTGACGAGGTTTGTTTATTATCTCTAGTTTTTTTTTACAAATAATATTTGTTTTGACAAGAAAGTACAATATAGTTCAATTTTTCTCATTTTTTTTAAGTCAAACGATATGATTAAGTGACATTTTGTAAACATAATTGCCTTTAATTGATCATGTTTGCACAACACGTCACCGTGGTGGTCTAGCTTGTCTGGACAAACATCCTTCAACTCAAGAAGATTTAGGAGAGAAATAAACAAATTATTTCTATTTTATTTTGATTTTCGAAATTGATTTTTTTCATATAAATAACATATTCATTTGTTGTACTCTTGTCAAACCATATGATGCAAAAATATTAAATTGAATTTTGTCACGAAATGTCATGACGTAATGCAAAATGCTTGACAAGCTTATTAGATAAAAGTGTAGTTTAAAATTAGAAAACAAAACAGTTGAGTTCTAGTCTGTACTGAATGAAAATCTCCTTCACATAGGCAGCATGCTGTTCATTTTAGCTTATTCAAAAGTAAAATTAAGCTTTGCTCCATGTTTGTTATTTCCCGCCATGGTGATTTAATACACGTATTTTCAACAAATAGAAAAATACAACCAATAAATATTTACTAAAATGTTAATATATTAATGGGTTAATGCGCTTCGTTATTATTTGTTTTGTTCTTTTTAATAAACATATTTGGTCATGCTTTTCACGTGCAATTACGATGTAAATTGACAGTTGTTGTGATACTGAAACTGTCGTGTCCCGTCATTGCAGCAATCGATTTGTACATGGTCTTTTAAAAAAAGTCACGGCAAGTCCTGGCGTGATTTTATCCGTTACCGCTTGTTTTTCTTACCCGTTCTGGTATACTTGCGTGCAATTTATGCAAGAAAAGAGTTTCATATACAATACAGACTTCAAGAGTACTAGAACACCGCACTTTGGGGTCCAACGCACTTTGGTGTCCGACCCCATAGTGCGTTACACTTCGCATCGCACTTTGGGGTCCGACACACTTTGGGGTCAAAATAGAGAAATTGACCCGAAAAATGCGTTAATATGCTACATATCAACGCACTTTGGGTTCCAGAGGTTCTGAAGGTGTCATCTGAGTTCTGCTGAAGTACTAAGTACTGACTTATTTTTGATCTGCGACATTGAAATATTTGAGGTGAAGTTCAAGATGGCGGTCGATAGTCTGTTTAATGCTCAGGTGATAAATAATTAATTAATTTTACCAATTGAAATATCTAAAAATTGTGTTCATATAACTCTAGTACATAAACTGTGGATGTATTCCTCAAATTAAAATATGCTGCGAAAAATATCCCGTTCTGTCAGTCATTTACTTTTGGGGCAATATTGAGCCCCAACTTAAATATGGTTGGGATGAAATAAAATGCAGTTAATATTTTTCCAAAGAACTATAAATGCACTCTATTGCAATGTTCTGGTGAAATATCAAGTTCCTCGATCGGACTATAAATAGTGATTTTTACAAATACATTATTAAGCTTATCAACAAACTTAAGGTTTTTCGTAAGTTTAGTAACGACTGTTCGCCAGAAATCTTACATACTTCCTTAGAAAGGGCAAACATGAATTTTATTATGTTTAAATAATGATATCAGAGAAATGTAAGATGCTTGTTACCCGAATAAAGTAGCGATAAATGTGAAGTAATTTGTCATAAAAGTAGTAAAAACAATGTAGCATTTGACTTACATATAATACTAATTCACTATAACTGTAGTCATCATTGCCATAGAGAACAAATGAAAAAGATGGTTCAAGTAATTGGCCAATAAGTATTTCTTGGATACTAAAGAAGATCATCAAAATTAAAAAGGATTTTAGATAAACAAATAAAGCATAATGGGCCTTTAAATGTTATTTTTATAATCTCGGGGAGGGGGGATCGACACCCCACCATCCCCTCTAGATCCCAAGTAAGAATTTTACATTATTATGACACTCCGTTTTAATGTGTATCTACTTAAATAGTTTATGATATTTTTGAGTACTGCCTGTACGGACTACTAATTAAGGCCTTATCTACACCTAGTCAAGTTTCTAATATGTCACAATTAGATATGCTAAATAAATGGCCCTTTCAACATATTATCAGGCACAATTTTTACTGAAATGTCCTATTAAGATTTCCAAAAATTTATACCTTTGTCTATGCTAATAAGACTATCATATTTTTATAAAATGTGTACTAAATGAAAACGGGAAAATAGTGCAATTAGCTAAAAACAATGGAGTTAATAAAATGTGTACATTCTTTTAAAATAAATGGAAAACTTAAGAAAAATATATTTTGCGCTTATTAATTGATACAAATTCTTTATTTGATGAAAGTTCTTCACTTACTGCTCAAGATAATTTAAATCCCTATTGGTTCTACTACATGGATAATTCAGGGCTCATGTTTTGCGTTTATTAAATACCTTGATTTTTGTTTACCATTAGATTTGACTACAATATATTATTTAAAACATAATGAAAATTAATTTTTATGACCCCAAAGTGCGGTCGTTTGTCTGATGTTAAAAATGCATATGTACCTGTTTAACGCACTTTAGGGTCAAAATTGGACCCCAAAGTGCGTAACACACTCTGGGGTCGGACCCCAAAGTGCGGTGTTACAAAGTATCATCAGATGAATCAGTAGAAGGTTTATAACATTTATATTACGGATTAGATGTTAGTCTATTAAATTACAACGAAGTTGAACATAAACGAGTATAAGTAGATAGTATAAGTAAATATATCTATATTATACATATATAATGATTGAATGAAGCACACGTAAATAAGAAAAAGGAAAGGTTACTTTCACTTATGTAAATCGTTTGATATCAGGAATGACTTCCCCTGAAAGAAAAAGAAAAAAAATCTGGTGAAATCTCTTAGAAATCAAACATGAAAGGTTCATAAGGATAATTTATTTGCATAGTCTAACATGTAAGAAACCCGTGGCACAAGACCACCTCTCTATTTCATGCCACCAACACTTAGGGACCGCAATGGAAATGAGGGTTTACCCTGGTGTTATCCCTGGTGTTAGTGTGCATGTCATGGTTTTTGTGTTCTTGTATGTGTTATGTCTTGTCTCACTCCACGTGCCATATCACCATGTATGTACATTGTGCCAAAATAGATAATATCTTATCTTATCTTAAGTATTTGCCCTATTAGAAAAAAAAACTGCATACGTTTGATGTTGAATATTAAATTTTGAATGACAGACATAACAAAAATTGTTCAAGTAAAGGAAGAAGATAACAAATGTTGGATAAATGTAGATATTGAAATAGTTTGTGTGCAAAGAACACTTTTGTTGACTGTGGTGTTAAGTCATGAACTGTATATCTTCACGAGCACTTTTGTTAGGTGAAATATGGAGAAGGAGCCGGTCAACCAGTCATTTACAGGACACAGATTTTTATTTACTGTCAGATAGTACTACAAGGCGTAAGTGACTAACCTACATTGGAAGCGTTGAGAAAAAATTCTTTTAAAAAAATTAAGGCCACGTATGGTCGATTGTATTGTACCTCCAGGCTAGTGAGAAACATTCTGGGATGATGCAAAACCCATTTGGGCTATTGTGATTGTGACGCTCTTACGGGCTAGTGAGTACTACATGTAGGTCAGTTGGACTAGTGAGAAAATATGTCGGCTAGTGTGACCCATTTCTGGGGCTTCTTAGATCATTATTTACCCTAAACATGCTTATATCAAAAATATATTTGTTCATCTAGTAATCAAGGTAAAGCCATACTTCACTTATACAGAAATTTTTTAATAATGTTCTTAGTGAATCGTGAACAATGCAGACTATGAATAAATGCGCGTAGAAGCGGCAGCTGCTATTTGGTCTACACTGGTTCCATGGGTAAGATCTATTGCCGTCAGCAGTTTGTTTACCTTGTAACGCAGTATAAACAACGCTGGTGCAGAAAAATAGTCGAGTTCGTTTTTGTGATGATTTCAACGCAAACACTGGTCTGTTTATGTGGTAAAAAGGCACACTCTCGCCACATAAACAAAACTTATTAACCCACATACGATTTTGATAAGTTATGATAATCACGACATAATCTTAATTATCATCATAATCAACAATATCATCATCACAATCACCGCCACCGTCATCATAATCATCGTCATCATAATCATCGTCATCATCATCATCGTCGTCACCATTTTAATTATCGTTGCATTGATTTTTTAGAAATCTTTATGTAAATGCTTGAACGAAACCATCGTGCAAATGATATTAGCAATCATAATAAACGACTATCATGCCTATGAGAAAAAGTCAACGACCAGTCCAACAGGCTCCTTCTTTCTTAAATACTAATATCTAAATTAGCCAATGAATTTAAAGGATTGTTTCATATTCAAAAGGAAATCAAGAACACCAAACAAATAAAGCATGATAAGGGTTAGTGAAAATTAGATTCATACACCGAGATTAGCAGTATTTAATTATCGGAAGTTAAGCGGCAAATATGAAATGTATTACAGTTTAAGTGTTTAATGTGAATGTATTTTTTCATGACTATTTTTTAACCTCGTAAATGCTCATTTTACTTATGGAAATATACTTATATATATTAAATCGTTGAGATAAATTATCTGAAAATACATTTCTATATCTTAATCGGGAACAGTAATTTATTTTTGTAATAAAACCCATCAACATGCTACATGGCAAATGGTAATGTCTTGAATGGTTTTCAATAAGTATGAGAAAAAATATCAGATGAGACAAGGAGATAAATTATTTTGCTCTTTCGAATCTAAGATAACAAATTGGTTATCATCATTTGGCACTCGTTTTATATGTTTCCATTTTAGATAACGTACTTTGGCTCAATAAAAATATGTTACCTGGAACCATATAATTAAAGGGAGCCAATGAATCATGAAGAAAAAGAAGATCAGAGGCGTGATGCATTAATTTAAGGAAAATCTTGAAATAAGAGAAGCATTGGATAATATGTAAAAATCAATCTTTGTATCGTATGAGAATGATTTTATGTAAATATTTCATGCATACAATAAGTTTAATTATAAAGAAAGCTTTCAAAGAGAAATGTCCTATGATATAAAACTAAATTGGACAGTATGAAATCGGTAGAATATTTATTAGTATCTTAGTCAAAACCATTATCAACGAACTAGTTTGAAAATATGTTATTGATTTATACTTTTTACATCCTTCTGTTTTATATAATAACTTTTCTTTTCATCTTCTTCCTCCTCGTTATCACCATCTTCCTCATTATCTATGTTAGATAATAATAATAATAATAATAATAATAATAATAATAATAATAATAATAATAATAATAATAATAATAATGATAATATAATAATGATAATAATAATAATAATAATAATAATTATAATAATAATAATAATAATAATAATAATGATAATAATAATAATAATAATAATGATAATAATAATGATAATGATAAAAATGATGATGATGATATAATAATGATAATGATAATGATAATAATAATAATAATAATAATAATAATAATAATAATAATAATAATAATAATAATAATAATAATAATAATAATGATAATGATAATGATAATAATAATAATAATAATAATAATAATAATAATAATAATAATAATAATAATAATAATGATGATGATGATGATGATGATGGTGGTGATGATGATGATGATAATAAAAAAATGATAATAAAATGGCAAGAATAATGATATTGATAATAACGCAGTAATCATATAATTAGTTTTTGTTACGATTGTTATCGTTATCATTTTGACAAGATATAGTTAATGCTGTAGTTATCAATATACTTTTCTTATAGAGAATAATAGGTTGGTGCCGTGGATTGAGAAAGTTTATCTGGCGAGGCGGAGGAATTTATTGGGTGAGCCGAAGGCGAACCCAATAAATTCCGGAGCAGAGCCAGATAAACTTTCTCCATCCACGGCACCAATCTATTATTCTATTTATCCTGTCACCGTTTTTTAAAGAATTTTATTAGGCAAACAACCTTTAATCACACTATCGGAAATGTTTCTATATAAACAAAGAAGGCCCTAATTTTTCTACACCAATGCACTCGCCGTTCTTATTATCTCCCCGTGTATTTTCACATTGAGGGCGCCATTTTGTTTGAAAAATGTGATAAATAAAAACAATTTTTTGTCGAATTTTGTTGTGAAAACTATCTAGAATGAAAGAAAATGGTCTAACTAAGAAAATGAATTCGAATACCAATATCTTTTATTCAGTCGTTAACGCTGTACAGACGTTTAAAGTATTGTTTACGTGACGTCACAATGTAGCGCCAAACAGCACGTGCAAAACAATCAAATCAAGTACGCTATTCTAAAATGTCGCAAACAGTTAAGTTTTACATTTATTTCACTTTAAATAATTTTTTATTTCGCTTGAAAAATTATAGAGTGAAATAAAATAAACAAACAAAGTTTTATCAACGTTTCCAAAATTCGTTATTCTACACACAGAAGATTTAACGACAGTTTTTATATTTTTTCTTGAAAAGTAGTCCGGCAAACATGCATACCACGTGATCAAGTGCCGTAGATCAGTAAAAATATACGGCACCTTGTTATCGGGCCGAAATTGAGACAAGTGACAGGATAAATTTAATTATATTTTTTTTGTATCATACCAACGACTTTACATTTTATCTTACCCTATCTTATTTACCCCTTTATTATGATAGTAATGTTCATTGATTACAAACAAATGGTTTTTACATATTTGCGCCTTATTTCAAACTGAAATTCACGCCATCTGCAATTTAATTTAACCCATATACCAAACATATGATAGAAAAAACCCTTTTTGCACTTTTTTGCACATGCCGTTAAGACATTATAAATTGCAATAAATCAAACAAGCAAAATGCTAAACGGGAAAGATATAATTATTTTTAGTTTTATTATTGTAAAATATCTATTTCTGTGGCAGTAAGTGTTCGCATAGCTATTTTGCAAAACTTGTGGGGGAAAAAAAGGTTAATTATACAATTTTCATAATATGTTCGTTTGAAACATTAACACTTAAATGAATTTTGGTGGATATATTTTCTGCAGTATAACGTGAAATAAACTGGTACAAGTGTTTGCTTATGTTGTTTTAATGTCAAACACTTAAAAGATGCAATTAAAATTTCACAATATGAATACAAATATAATTTTAAAGAGTACTAATTTAGTAGATAGTAGAATATTTGTTAATCTAATTTCCTGTTCAGCAATTTTTCATTTCTTTTCTCAAAGTATTTAGACAATTTTGTCAATACAATATGGCGAAATGCCACAATATTTACGTGATGCAACTGAATATTGTTTTAACAGGAGTTTACGAATCACAATGCAATAGAACACAGGTAAAGAAAAGATAATATTTGCAATCAATTTTATTTTTATGCTGATATATTTGACCCAGTTTATTACGAATTTTCTTTCACCTTGATACAGAATTTAATGATCAAATACATGTGGCAGCGAACAAGACAAATATGTATTCATCATTCATCTTTTTGAATTAATATTGTCTTCTGTATACATGGTTTTATTTATTTAGGATTATTTTCTCGTGACTATATGCCAATTAAACTTGGAAACTTGGAAAATAGGTGTCTCCAAAGAACTTTTGTAAATATGACAATGCTTTGCTATGTAAACTTTGTTATCTATTTAAAAGAACGATTGTTAATGTATTTCTATGTCACTGTTACACCTTACTTCAATTCTTGTATAATTTGGTATTTGTCAGAAAGGTAAACAAGACTGAGACAAAAGAACACGAAAGACGAAGATCACGAGGTGGCTTAAAGGGAAAATAAACAAAATACAATAACAAAATGATAAAAACGTTACCGTATTTGTTTCTCATAATAATCAAGAATAAGGAAATTTCTGATGGTACAAAACATATTTTGAATATATTTGAATACCAACCTGAAGACACAATGTTACGAAAGACTGATGGGGACATTGCAACTTCATGAATTCCCGATTTCATCTTAGTGAATTCACAATCTTTACTTCGTTTATTTACGTTTTCAACACACGGAATTCATGATTTCAACTTATGATTTCACGAATTCATGTATATAATTTTAAAGAGCTATATCATGTCTACATGGCAATATTTACACTGTTTTATGCCAGGCTGTGCAACTTTATACCAAGTTTATTTACGTTTATTTCCTGCTGGAGTGTATCTTCAAAAATTGCTGTAGGTGAACCTAGTGGTTGCTATGCAATAAGATGGGCGGATGCGTATCTAAATATTATCTTAATTGGCAAGGGTGCTAAAATTACACAACATTTATGTCAGGTGAACCATATAGACCTTTCGCCTTTTAGCATATCCGTGATTATGCAAGTAATTGTGCGTGAGCTGAATATTTTACATCTTATGAAAATACCAGAAGAAAGCACAAAACGTTAAGTTTGTATGGGTAAGAGTTCGTATTAAGACGACCGTAGGGAGTCTTATCGAACTCTTACCCATATAACTGCAAATCGGCTCTTACAACTCGATATCAGATAAAAATGTAGAAAGTGTCACCTCTTTAATTAAGCATAACATTATTTTTCCCCAGCAGTCACGTACAAAAAATGATGGGGTCCAATTACTTAATCTGGCATGTAAACAATGAGTTTCAACAATACCTAGGATTGTTAATGCAATTCATTCCTGTCATAATTATGAAACAAAATAATGTTTTGCTTACTTTTTCTAGAAAATATAAACAGTCAGCAATTAATAATTGACAATTTTCTTAGAGTTAAAAGGATATCAAAAAGTTACTGTGTACTCATTTGTCTCTCCGAGCTGAGCTCCAATGTATTATCTATGTAATAAATTTGAATGTATCCTCACTTTGCTACAGTGTTATCAGCCTTTTTAGAAACACCTGACCAGGCTAATTAAAATATGCCAGTCACAATTTTCAATATCAGCACTGGTTTCTTCATGAAAAAGCGGCTACACTAATTACTGCCGAGTAAGAGCCGATTTGCAGCTTTTACAGGAAAGAAATTTACATAAGTCTTTGACTCCCTTATCAATCCTGTGTTATATCATGTTGTGGTACATGAACGTAATTATATCAGTTTGAACTATATGAAACAAAAATTGTTTAAACCAAAGGCAGCTTATATCACAGTTTTAAACTCAATTAATTGCTTAATAAAAGAAAGCATACGATGAACAAAAACATTATTGGACACTACATATAAATTCTTTTATAACAGAAGCGCAATGAATTAAAGTAATTTGGGCAGTAATTTTTAGTTTTGTAGGAGACTCATAATAATATCAATAATCGCTTTGTTTGTTTTTAACCGCAACAGATAATTATGTCGGCTCAGTCAACCAGATACCAGATATTTTGGCGGCTGGGTGCTTCTTCCATAAATGAAACCATATATTATGCTCTGAAATCTAAAATTACTAGCGCACATACTGACTCGGTTTCTATCACTGTAATAAAAAACCTTGCCAATAGTAGAATAAAAAAGTTCTAAGTTGAAATTTCTTGCTAGAGTTCAATAGTTTATTTAGCAGAAGAATATCCTGTCTCCTCATCAGAGTGCCAGCTTATATAACATAACATAGCATAGCACAGCACAACACAGCACTGTACTGCACTGCACAGCACAGCAGAGCACAACATAACATAATATAACATAACATTTTTTAACCCTCATGTTATCGATGCTTGAAACGAACCTCAATATTGCAACAAAAAAACGTGTTGGACAATCACTTTAAAATCAATTTCATGAGAAGAAATAATAAGAAAATAGTATCTCGTTACATACAGTAATAACTTAGTACTTACTTATTTGTTTCCATTCATGCTAATTTTTCAGAAAAGTTTGAAAATGTATTTAAAAGTGAAAAAAGAAAGAAAGTATTTAAGACATTGCAGCGTCACTTAAAATCCACGCAAATAACCACTTAAAGAGTTCAAATATGCAATGATAGACCTTACTTCTTTAGAAACGCAGCAGATATAGGGTGATAAATACTGCCAAATCAGTCCTAAATCGCACGAAACACGAATCTTAATTGTTTAAGTTTTCTTAAAAATTTAGTATATTTTTCTCAAGTTTAATTTTCTTGAAATATGTTTGCTCATCTGGAGGCATGCATCTTTACCTTTACATGTAATGTACTTTAAAAAGTGCAGCGTCATATTAATATAAGTACACTATAATTTGTCATTATCAATTATATGTTTAAACACGGAAATGTGTTGTTGTTTATGAATTGCAAAATGTTGTCAATACATCTTCTAGTAAATAAGATGCAGAGTTTAAGCATGAGGTTTTGTCCGTGCAAAAAGCTTATCCTGCTCATCATAAATTAATTTTACATGTGAAATATATATATAAAAAGGTACTGTGAACGGTTATCCGAAACCACCTTGTAAAATGATAAACAATCATATGAGTAACAAATTATCTATATCTTTTTAATTATCTAACTTGATTATACAAAAATGGGAAATGTGAATGTGATATGTATAGATTTTTTCAATCGCAACTACTCGGCCCTTTCCGCCAGTCTTCGGATAAGGACCTCGAACACAATAGTATGAATACACAGAACGGATGCGGTATTCCGGTCTAACCTACGCTAAGAAACTAAACATGTAAACAAATAGTAATTTAATGCTGGGAGTTGTTGACACGTTTATTTCCAATATATGTAGTAAAAGTCCACCTGAAATAAGTGAATTCATAGGTATAAAAGCAAACAATACATTATTTATATATTTACTAATATGGCTGTGAAACCGAAAGTACAAAAAACCACCCTGTTGACATTTGGTTAGATTTATTTAAAATTGAACATCAGAGGGCATATTTAAATAACAAATTGTTGTCGGACATATTTTCAAGCATACGAGTACAGGAACAGACATTAGATGTCAAATATATACATTCGTTTTACATTATCTCTGTTTCTGTTTACATCAGTAAAACACGTGGTAGAACTACTTTCAATCCGTATTGTTTCCGAGGTTAATATTGTAGATAATAGCCGAGGCAGTTCCGAATGAGATTTTTTTTTTTAAATTTCATTGCAAAACAAAACAAAAAAACAACAAAACAAACAACAAGAACAACAACCACACACACGCATGCACGCGCACACATACAAACAGCAACAACAAAAGCTACCGATTTTGTAAAAGAAATGATTTTTAATGTAGCAAAATATTGATAAAGTATACTTTGAAATAATTTATAAATAAAATCCCTCAACCTTTTTAGTACGTAACTAAATTCGTGTAATGGAGAGATAAAACAACAGCAAAAAAACCAAAACAAAACAAAAGCAACAACAACAAAAATAAAATCACCCCCCCCCCCCAAAAAAAAAAAAAAAAAACAGAAAAAAAACCCAAAAAACTACAACACTCTGTTAAAAACACAAAAAAAACCAAAACAAAGGATATAAACCATCTTCATTTTGTTTCCTTTTTTCAAACTACTTTGCAGCCGATTTTTATCATACTTAATATATAAAAAATAGCGTTTTCTATTTTGCCCTAATTTTTTATGGTAACAGACGCACTGAAATAAAAACCAAATGATCACAAACGAGTAATTTAATGAGTTGCATATGTAAAGAATACAAAGTTTCGCGTTATATTGAGTGATTCTATAGACAATATACTGACGATAGTATTGCTTTATTTCAAGCATTTTGTTTTTGAAGAGATATTCAATAATACTTAATAACTACACAGTGAAATGCACAAAATGAATTATATTGAAAGTATTCTTCATAGAATTGATACTATTATTCAAAGCTATTCATATTTTTATTTAGATAGTATTAACTGTATTAACAAAACGCAAAACATTCATTACCTTGTTGTTTCATTTTGTTTGGGTTTATTTTATTAAAATAACTAAGAGAAACACAGAAGAATACAACAAGTACTTAGAAATATACATGAACCATTGGGGCTAACAGCGAAAACAACATTCAAATATGATAATATTTTAACTTACAGGAGAATGTATATTTCAGATTGACACCTGATAGAAAATAACTAGCCTCGGAATGAGATTTTGTTTTTACCATGAAATAATATTTTCAAAATCAACAATAACACCTGGCTTTTTATGAAGCAATCTCAGTAAGATTTGAAGATTAAAAACCTGAGAAATGTCAGATATTATCATAGCTCTTTAATGTGAACGATAACCTAGAAGTTTTCATTCATTCATAGATTCAATACTGTCAATCAAATTACTGAGAAATAACCGCGTCTTGTCATATCAGATCAAATGCCTGGCAAACCGTGTTTTTTCCTGTTTTTTTATCCTGGCTATATAAATTTGTTACTATTTAGGTAAACAGGATGTTCAAGTAAAACCTCTGCTGTGTGGTAAAGGCATACGTATAACTTTCAGGAGGTTTTCAAAAATCGTTGCTTTGCACTAGTTCGGCATCGCTATACCTTTTCGAAAATCATAATGAAAAAAACTACGCATTATGGAGAAGCTGCAAAGTTTGGTTGTTCGGAACTCATTAACAAGTGACAAATATTTATGTACATGCATTAGTAACTAACGGCTGTATAGAAGCTGGAAGCAAAACTTTAAAAATCTGCTGATATTTTTCTAGTAATACGCTGTACAGACCAGTTGTTTAAGTGCCAGGTGTATTCTACAAGAAGTCTGTACTGAAGATAACTTTAAAGAAATGTCCACGCATATGGTGGCCAGATATCCGTCTTAAAATGGAGAACAACGTACAGAATTTCTAAAGAACGCCCAAAACGGCAAAATTGACAATGTTGCAGACTCGGCATGACTGAATCTGTTCATAGACGGTATTGATATTTGTAAGTTACCACCCACGTCCCTTTGCCTAGCACTGGCTTCAGCAGAATGCAACGGGGAAACATGAAAATGTTTTAATTTTGAATTGACAAACACAGCAGATGTGTTCTTTCGGCGGTTATCATGGAATCTTTCAATGCCACACTTTCGTGTCATCCCATAAAAAGCGGCGTTTGGTCCCATAGAAAAAAAGGAAATAATTATAAGCTGAAAAGTTTCATTAACTGACATTGGAATAAAGAGGAAGGTTACACAAATGTTTCTGTAGAAATGACTAATACTTTTAAGGTTTGTCATAGAAATAAACTTGATAACTTGATAAAGATTATGCGTGAAAGAAAGGAAATCCATGAAAAATGCAAGCACCATTTTATATAATCCGTAACCATCTTATATACGTAACGATAACAAGAATTGTTTAGTTTATGGCATTTTATAGTCTCCATTCTTTGGTTTTTTTTCTCATTAATTTCCTGTGAATAATGTAAGCAGATGTTAATTTTATTAATTTTTGTAATGAGCTCATAAACGTGAACTGGAATAACATAAGATAAAAAAATTAGATTTTGATACTAAGAATATGATGTTATATAGTTTGCACATTTAATGATATTTTATTTAAGCAGATGGAAATTGTAGTACAAGCTGCAATACTGAGCATGCAAATGTACGGGTAATAAAATAAAAAATAAGAATGATATTCTGAGAGTGAACAATCTGTAGATTAGCAAAGTTTGAGGAAGTGTCGCTTTTTATAAACATGTCCATTAAATCTCCAAGTTTTTTTTCCAAAAGACTTTATTTTTTCACACATTTTCTTAAGACAAATGAACAGGGAAAAAGAATATTGGAGTCTAAGACTGTCCAGATGATGGGATTATGTCGTGACAAACTTAGATTTATGAGAAATTTATTCATTACGAAGACAAATTTTCTATTCGTAAAAAATAATAAGTTATCTGTTGTATGTCAACAAAATATTCATTATTATTAATAATAATTGCTTAGTAATACATTTTTATCTATTTAAGATTAAAAAAAACTAATATAAATATTAAGCTGTTTCCTTACAGCTATATATGACTGGATCGTTTGATTGTGAACAAAAGTAATAACAGTTTATAAAATTATATTGTTATTGCTTTATACACTTTAAAGTATTGGACTTAATGATCACGGAAAAAAACCCGTACAAATTTAACAAAACTAAGATGAAATATTTTGACACAGAAACAACATAACATAAGTACCTTTTAAATAGGTTAACATATTAAAAAAGCTGTTATTTCAGATAGGAACAGGCACCTTAGAACCACCGTACCTTTATATGCTAGCAGGGTAGTTTCCAGAAGAATCATAGAAGAATCAAAAGTCCCTGGCGAGAAACTTCAGCAATGAGGGACAAGTGGTTTGAAGTCAACGGGCCACGCGTAAAATTAAAGTACAGGGAAAATAGATCATCTTTGAAAATAAAAATGTATATCATGGATGAATTTGAATCATCATTAAACATACTCTAAAGTTTTGAATTCATTAATTTCTGTAAAGAATTTTGGATACACTGTCACTAGTAATTTGGCGCCTCTGGAGTACATAAATATTATAAATAAAACAACGACTTTAATTTCATTTTCTTAAATGGAAATGGCAGTCAATGCGTTTGTCTTTATAAGAAGTTCAAAAGATAATGAACAGATATCAATAGATATTCACATGATCAAATATCTTAATGCGGCTCTCTGATTCGCAGAAATACATGTTGCCTTGTACAAACTTTTGATTATTTTAAAATAATAACAAATCTTTATTGCATGTTTTAAATAAAGTTATTAATGTAGTCATTAATCAAAGTACAATTTGTAATTTGTAAATTAATAATATACAGACTGCAAACAGATAAATTACTGGATTGAAATTTATAGTAAGGTTATTTTAATGTCATTGTACTAAGCAATATTTGATTGTCCTTTGCAACTGAAAAAAATAATGCCAGTAAATACAGAACTGTTATTTGAAAGTCATACTGTTTAATCGTTAGGAGTTAGATATAAATCCATTGTGACATTTCAGATATTACCGCAAAACATGCAATAACAACGATTTGATATCTACTATCACAGTTGTATTTTCTCGTCGATTTTGTTTAATTTTACATGATGCAGTATAAATATTCTAAACACAGTATAAATACATAACAAATCAATCATTTGTACTCGTTTCTTTATATTTGTTTTATACCATTGAATATCAATACATCGCAACAGTCGCTTGACATACAATGGTGTAAGATGATGCGAACATGTAAATGGATATCAGAGTCTGTACATAGTAGTTATTCAATAGTTACAAAAATCCTTGAGTTTGTTCTCCTGATCATAGTAAGTTTTATGAGATAGATTTAGTAAAAAAAGTCATGTACATTGAATACAATCTGACAAGATATTTAATGAAAGTAGAAACAATGATATTGTTAGTCAAAGGTTCATTGCTTTCTTTACTTCAAAAATTGATTAGTATGACTAATCAGTATCATAAGTTAATGTAAGTCTAAGTGTATAAAGGAAGGGAAGTCATTCAAAACTGATATTACGGATTGAATTCTAATATTGAAATTTTTTCCCAAGGACTATTTCAATTTCATTAAATGACAATTTCATTCTTGCCTTTTTCATTTGCGCATGACTGTACATTTGCAAATGTATTCCTTTTTTTGGAATGAAAATGTTTTCTTCGTCATGATATTTACACCAATTTGAACAAATGCTCCTGGAAATTACTTTATCAGTTTTCCCAAGAGCTTTATTGTTTTCTAGTTATAAGCCAATTTCCAGATATAGTATAATGTGCAGTCAGATTTGCTAATGATGACTTTGATTCATCGTTCAGGTTTCTAATTCCAGTTTCTAGGCCGGTGTAGAGTATTTCTTATCATATGAATGTGCTTCATGCCTTTATATGACGTATTAAAAATATTGAATCTCAAAATACAACGGTAAAGCTACGAGTCTGAAATGTTTGAAAAATATATTAAAGTATGTTCACATTACTGTATATAGGCATACGGTTAGTAGTAAGTTATTTTGACCTTATTGTACCTTTTAAATTTCATATCATTTCTATTTTTAATTCAAATGAATATCCTTATTAACACACACGGGGTAAATTGACAATTTACGTTCAAAGCAATTTGAATGGAGGATGCATTTAAAGTAAACATTCCTTGCCCTTAAAAAGAATTGGAGGAAACTTGCAAATAATTCCCTGGAAAATATTTCAATATTAGAATTTAAAAAGTAAAAACAGTTTTGTATGGTTTCCTTTCCTTTGGAAACGACGAAATTAATCAAATATGGTCTGAAAATCCTTATATTAAAATATTAGATTTTTGCTCTATCAGCCATTCTCAAAACAAAAATATTTGCGAAGAAGAAGTAGATCAAACAAATACCTTGTATTCTATTTAACGATTCACAGCGGTTACACATATGACCGAATTCTTAATAAATATGTAGGTCAAAGCCTCTTTAAATTGGGCTTTCTCAAGGAATAAGAAACAAAACACATGTAAATGCGAAGAAGATTAAGTAATATATTATGCTACATAGATGGACTAAGGCTACAAATGAAGATCTCTATCAATTTTATGTTATGAAATGGAGTAAGCTTGTTATTGAATAAGACTTCTATAAATACAGAATATATCACACATCTGTAAACTGTTTACATAGATTGTACTACGCTTTCGAAAGGAATATAAATATATTAAAATACTGATAATAAACCTATATAGATGATATTGATGGAGTTTAGATTCAATACTAAAATTATTGAATAAGTTATAAAAAATCATATCATTCCTGCCTCTGGCGAGCAAATATTATGATATAATTTCAAAAACTTGAGCTGTTACTAGGTGTAAGAAACTAAAAAAAGATAACTAGCTGTTGCAACAACCCCAGCTTTGTTATACATGTCATCAAGGTCAAGGACGAACTTCAGGATATGGCTTTAAAAAAAAACGCGTTCCCGTGCAAATTCGACAAAAATTGTAAATTTGAGTTCCGCATCGAAATCATGTTCCTTAACAGGCAAGAGTCATGTGGCCTTTTTGCCAAGCTGTTATATATTTTCAAAAGTAAAGTGAATAGGTCTACATTGGACACATTTTCATGTATTTCAAATATTGATAAAGCAATAGATATACATTTTTGAAATCCTTCTTTAAAGTTGTTTAAAAAAGAATTGTTGATTATATTCTAAGTGACTTAGAATGAACATTTATATGATGTATAATACGTTTTAGAACACTTTGTTATCTGTTATATAAATATATATAATATCGGATCATGTATCTACACTTGCCAATAACTTCCATATATATAGTTCTTTCGTGGTTTGTTGTTTTGTCTGATACTAAATACAGTCAACGTTATTATTCATTTTATAACAGACCCTCTAATAGACCAATTTAAATTTTCTAGGTAGGGGAAAGTGACTAAATAGTGCATGCACGAGTCAAACAGTGTCGTCATTTCCTCTTTTATTTAAAATGGTCGCGCATAAATTTCCACGGCATCCAGTTCGTTACGTTACTTCATGCAATTATGTACTATGTTAGGCTTCGCCAATTAACTTTACATATTTTATGTATTCCTCAAACATAGGTTCTAGGCACTTTTATCGTTTCATGTTTTCCCATATTATGTTTTGTTCTGAATTATAAACGAAATTTGTCATTATATCAACCAAATATAAGCAATTATAAGTAACAAAGAAACAACATTTCAGAATATGGCAAACTTTATTAAATGCCAATCAAATTATAGTTAAAGAAAACGGCACATTTTGTTCAGAATATCGCTTATATCAAAATAAAAACTGCGGTTTCGTATTACAGGGATATTGTCTGATATAGAACAAATTATCTTGACATATGTCGATTCGTTATTGTTTTGATACATTACAATATCTCTCACATCTAGACCATTCTCTGTTCTATTTTATATTATTTTGACTAAGGCTTTGGAACACTATTCCATTTAAACGTGTCAAAGTTAATTTATTTGATCTCATAATGGCTACGAGATCCTGCAACATAAAGACGCTGCTATCAATGTTAATTTCTATAATGTTTATGCATTATTATAACATTGAATAACCGGTATTTGATTTTCAAATTTCCATAACACTGCATACTGTTTTTGATTAGTCAAACTATCCTTGCAATTTAAACGAAAAAGGATGAATATCTGGTGAATATCATACAGTTAAAATTGTATTACTGTATCCCAAGACTGTGCAATGATTTTATTTACAAAGGTAAAAACAATGTTTCATTTCAAAGTATTTTGTTACTCTTTAATGTTATCTAATTTGCCTTGTGGTATGAGACAGGTAAAAATTATACCTACAAAGGGGAGGTAATATTTTAATCTGATTGTGTTAATAATTCTGATTTGTAATCATATTTAGATTGTATGTGTTCGTTTCATTCTGCTTTTATGCTGTTCAAATGGTCTTGCTGTGTAAATATCTGGTATTTATGATAATATTGTTTAATGTATTTGGTGAAATGTATTTGTCTTTCTAAAATAATGTTATGTATTGTATTGCCATACCTTATTGTTTTTTTTTAATTTTGTTAATTTGAATATCTATAAAAGTAAAGAAAGCTCGCAATTTATCAAAGGAAGCTCACGAAAAAGAAATAATCTAAATGAAAGGTATAAAAGTGTTTACTAAAATACAGACTAATACCTTTTTACTGCATGTGAGATATTTTCTAATCCTCCAAGAACATTTTTATTTCAAACAACAATTACTTCACACAATAACATTAACAAGTAAGATTGTACAAACCCCTTTTTTCTGATTAGATTCTTTTCTATACTTGCTGAATTATATTGTAGTTGTCTTCTCTGTCTATTCCCGGAAATGATTCTCCGTATCAAGACTATTTTAATTAAGGTTACAGGATATTTTATGACATAACTTTAGCAATGTACATATCATAACTTTAGACAGAAAATCTTAATTAATAAATTGAAATTCTTTTTCTATATTATCATATTTCGGTTTTGTTTAAAAGGAAAGTACATGATCCTGAGAAAACTGTGTATTCATTGAACTTCTGGAAAGAAGTAAGCAAATTACATTTTAAATTTAACTGTTTACGTTTATCAATGTGTCAGAATCATATTTATGACACATAATTCTTTTGTCGTCGATATTTTGTTTTCCAAAAAGAAGCGATAACAATACATCATCAAAGACTCCTGACAAATAACTGTGTTTGTTTTGGATAAAAAAGGTAGTAGATATATCACGTGACAAGATATATACAGTATTCTTTGGGTTTTTTCTTGCGGGATTAATATATTGCTTCAGAAGGAAGACACTTTTACTGAGGAAAACAGTAACTGAATTAGGAGGGCGCAGCAAAACAATATTTAACAGACGCATGCTTATTTGTTGTTGTAACATGTGCTTCTTCTTTAAGTACAGTAGAAGGTTAATGCACCTTTTTTCCTATATTAACATCTAAAGAGAATGCAAGCAAGGCAAAGGATTAAATAAGTCTAAGGGCTTCTGTAGATGCGAAGGTATCGTAAGGTACGAACAAAATCACCGGGACGTTTTTATAGTAAGCTGTTTTTACATGGCGCAAAGTCATGCATATTAAAAAGCATACAGTACAGCAACGGTTCAGGCTCGCGTGATTTTATACATTAATGCATGTTTAGTTATATGTATATGTATGCCTTTGATCCTCTTTTTTATGCAAATGTCTGTTAATGACCGATTTCTTGTTTCAAACTTTATCTACAAACATATATGTTTACAAGACAATGTTCCAATATCTTTCATGATTTGAAATACTCCCATTGTAGTTGCCTGCCACGAAACATTATGAGCAGTATGACAATGCCAATACAGCACACCATCAATTACCGAAACATTTAAATTATCTTATCATTAAAGTATCATTATTTTTAAATTAAATCCGATTCAACAATTTTCAGATTATACTGAGACATTAAATATACCATTTCCTGAGTAACCATTCCCATTATGAGAGTAATGGGCATCATATAAGAAATAAACATTTTCTTCTTGTAGGTCACGTCTTTGATTTTGGTCTGGATCTCACTGATTGTTTACCTCATTGATTAATTTAAATGCAATCACTGTGTTTCAAAGGTAATGTCTTGCCTTCTGACTCGACTATCATGTTTTGCAATAGACTTTTGAAATAATTAGGCGCCATATTGGAACTACTTTCAGTCACATGGTACAATGCGGCCTTTGCGTCATTCGTTATTTCTCGCGAACAAACTGTGCTTTTAATCCGGGCAATTTTGCATTGGTGTATTCTTGTTCTGCGTTCGAAGCTTCTTATCAGAAGTATACGGGAAGATTAAAAGTTTAACGATAATTGTTAAAAGTATTGAATATATTTACGAGACAAAAAGTGTTGATGGAAAAAAAATGCAACAAGAAGAAAACATAACCTTTTATACTTGGCCTGATTGAAGCAGTCGGTTACAATAATACATCAATACTTACCAGACAATTAACATTGTTAGTTGCCATGATGCTATCAAATGATTGACTACTGTATATCTGGTGGAATTGGATCAGCTCTGGAGAAATAAGTTTTCCTTCTTTTTTCTTGAGTCTGTGTATACTGAATATAAATATTTATATGGTGTATTGACCTAACTGAAAGAAAATGAAGCATCGTTTGCAAAACATGTTAGTAGGTGTCAAATGTTGTGTGGCAGCTGTAAAAGTTTTACCGTTCTTCATCACAGTTCATATATTCTTGTCCTTCAAGCTCATTGATTTTCTAGGGGTGTTTTGCACCTTTTTTCCCTTTCCAGTCTTTTACTTTATGTCATAACTTTAAGTATAGGTTAAAGTTTATTAGTACGTAGTGCGTACTAATAAATTTTAACCGGCTTAGTGTTTTAAATTATTTTTGTACACTCTCAACCTGTCTCCGCCCTCTTTTGTCACGCGACATGGATTGACACCCCGAAACACAAAATAAGCCTGTCAATATCGACGACGTCTGATCTTTACCGCCAAGTATGCAAAGTTGAATCTCACTGAACTGGCACTTAATTCGTAAAGGTCAAGGATTATGTTTAATGTTCATAGTTATGATGTGTTTAAGGACATTGGAATTCGCATTCATGACGAAGGATTGTGTTTACTGATTTTACAAAAAAATCTACGGACGAGTAATTTGTTAGAACAAAGTTAGGTACCTGTCCAGCCAATGTTGCTCTTTTACTTTAATTATTTAATTATTAATTTCTCAAGTTCTCTAAGGAAACTTTAAAGTGACAGTATGTTCATATATTCAAAGTCAAGTTGAGCTGAATTGACTTTATATTTCAAAAGATTGACTGTCAAAAATTAAACGTGTTTGACCAACAGTTGATATTGGAAAATGTTTACTTATTAATAGGATAAAATTATCAATACGCCTAAAATTTAAAAAAGACTGACCCACTCTTTTTATAAACTAAGCGTAATAGATAAATTCTAATGGATCTTTACAGAAATTTCATTTGGATCTGTGTGTTGTTTATTGTTTATGCGAACTTTATTATCAAATTGAAAGATGGCAAAATGAAAACTTATTTTGATCTTCACCCGTTCACTAACTGTATACCCTTGGATGGGCATAATATCACTTTAAACAACATGCAAAACTTCAAAACATATACATGTAAATCGCTGTACTATAATAACTGCTGTATTGCATTGAAAACAAAATGCTAGGAAACCAGTAATGTTTTCAGTCAAAACGTTCAGCTTGAAAACTCGGATTAAAAAAAAAACTGTTCATTTTTCTGGAGAAAAAAGGGAATTTAATAAATATGTTTGTTTTCATTGCTATTTTCTCTTTGATCCTATGTATTTGTATGAAAAAAATGTCCACGATATAATAAGATGAGCGTCTTAACTAACAGCTGTGCACGAATGTATACAAAAAAACAATATCCCTGTAGCTCCGCCTCCAAGGCACTCATGCGGAATAGCGTCGGTTAATCAGTTCATTCGATTTACCTGGTTAGTAGCACTGGTTGTTTAAAGCTCATTTACTAAAATAAATTCTTTCAAAATTTGAAAAATACTGCCATCTCATTGGACAAAATAATTTCAAACACTAAAATAAAGAAAGATTAAAAAACAACAAAACATTTCCACTTTGTCACACTCAGTTAATGCTTTATGATATATTCAATCACATAATGGCACCATAATATATCAATGCCATTGTGTCTTTTGTCTTTCTTTTATCCTTTATCGTTGACTTTTGATCTATGTCTATTATACACACCAAATCTTGAAAATAAAAGATAAATAACATTCTAAGAGGATATCTCAGTAGAACAGTGATTTAACAACCAAACACTTTTTTGTGGGGATACTTACATGTTCAGGAAAATGCTTAATAAAGCAACACTTTCAATTTCTTTTTTGCCGTCTTTTAGAAATTCTTTTTTCTCTCCAAATTAGCTATTCACAAATGGAAGTCTGCATATACTCTTTTATTAAAAAATAGTTTCCGAATAAAGATATCAATTAATTATCGGTCATACAAACATCAGACAAGGGGAGGGACTGCGTTTTATCATGAAACATTCACCATTCCTTTCATTTCTCTCATATGAATAATAGTAACATAAATTTATGCTAAACCGGTAATGATAAATGTTAAATACTTTCTTTTATTACCCTTTGCTATATCTCAGACTCACACCGTATCTATCGTCGACTATAGCAATTGTTTTTTAATGTTGTCTTTTGTTTCGCCGAAAGTTTTAATCGGCTTATACAAAGATTAATGCTTACACATGACAAGACGTGATAAAATACAGAAATGTGGCATTTATTTCACAAAAACGTCAAAACAGAAACCTGTGGAAATCTGTATTTTGATTAGTAAAAACAATTGCGATTAACGATTTCGTGTGACAAACTTGTAACTGTTGCTCGACTTAAAGGGAAATCAATTTCACAAAAATTTAATTAGTTTAGAAAAAATCAAAGCACTGAAAACTCTGATTCTGTTTTGTACAAAAATAGGGTTAGAATTAGTATTAATTCACAAAGACGAAACAAAAATAGTAGTTTAGCAATTAGTTATTTAAATTAATACTGGTAAACAAGTTTCCATGTTTCAGGGTTGACACTTCTACAAGAAAGCGCAGTCTTTACTTGTACACTACTAGTAAACTAAATTATACGGTAAAAGGCTTGTTATTTCCGCCAATCGTACCGCACAGTTATATTATTTTTGCATATAACGTAACTCCGTTCTTTATAAACTATTAGTAACAATCGTATTGTGTTTATTCTGTTTGTTGCTTTGTACGTGTCATTAATTATATAGAATAACCATTTTTGGTATAGATAAATGAACTAAAAAATCATTTCTTTATCTTAATTGGAAACAGTACTTATTTTTGAAATAAACCCATCAATCTGTTACATGGCAAATGTTAATGTCTTGAATGGTTTTCAATAAGTATGAGAAAACATATCAGGTGAGACGAGTGGAAAGATTATTTTGCTCTCGCGAATCTAAGATAACAAATTGGTTATTCATCATTTTCAATCGTTTTATATGTTTCCATTTTAGATAAAGTACTTTGGCTTAATATAATGGAACCGTAAAAAAGAGGAAGCCAATGAATCATAAGAAAAAAAAGAGGCGTGATGTGTTAATTTAACGAAAAACTTAAAATAAGAGGAGCATCGGATAACGTGTTAAGAATCAATGTCTGTACATGTATTGCACAATACAATGCTTTTATAGAAAATATTTCATATGTAGAATACAGTCTTTCACTAGAAACCACTTCGTGTGATCATTAAAAGAGAAATATTCTATGATTTAAAACTAAATTGGACAGTATAAAATCGGTACAATATTTATGTGTATCCTAATCAAAGCCCCTATCAACGAGCTAATTTGAAAACATTATTATATTTGTTTATACTTTTTACTACTACTGTTACTGCTACTGCTACTGCTACTACTACTACAACTACTGATGATAATAATTATAGTATTTATAATGATAATAATAAAAACAAAACAATAATAATGATAAGATAAAAGAAACCGTTTTGCACTTTTTGCACTTACTGTTAAGATAATAATTGCAATAAACCAAACAAGCAAACTGATAAACGGGAAAGATGTTTTTTAAAGTTTTATTATATAACTGTAAATATCTATTTCTGTGGCAGTAAGTGTTCCCATAGCTGTTTTGCAAAAACTTTGGGAAAAAAGGTTAACAGTACAATTTTTATAATGTATTTTTCTGGAACATAAACATTTAAGTTAATACTGGCGGATATATTTTCTGCAGTACAACGTGAATTTAACAAGTACAAGCGTTTGCTTATGTTGTTTTAATGTCAAACACTTATAAGATTCAATTAAAATTTCATAATATGAATACAAATATGATTTTAAAGAGTACTTATTTACTAGATAATAGAATATATGTAATTTAATTTCCTGTTCAACATTTTTTCTTTTCCTTTCTCAAAACATTTTGATAATTTTGCCAATAAAATATCTGTACCGGTAAAAACGTGTAATATTATAACAAAATGTAACGATATGTACGTGATACCATTGAATATCGCTATGATATTCTGTTTGAACAGCAGTTGACCTAACACAATACAATGGAACACGGGTAATGAAAATTTTAAACAGACAATATTTGTAAATAATTTTATGTTTCTGTTGATAGATTTGACCCAGTTTATTACCGATTACGTATATTTTCTTTCACCTTGATACAGAATTTAATGATCCAGTAAATATTGTAGCGAATAAAACAAATATGTATTCATAATTCATCTTTTTAAATGAATGCTGTCCTCTGTAGACATGCTTTTATATATTTATTTAGGATTATTATTTCCGTGTTTATGTATTTATATGCCAATTAAACTTCGAAAATTGGAAAATGTCTTGTCTCCCAAGAACTTTTGTCAATATGACAATGCTATGTAATACATATCCAGGAACTTAAAATTAAATAAAAGAACGATTGTTAATGAATTTTATATGACTGTAAAATCTTACTTCAAATCCTGTATAATTTGGAATTTGTCAGAAAGATAAACAAGAGTGAAACAAAACAATACGAAAAAGGAACAGCACGAGGTGTTATGGAAACCAATCCCCCCGACCCACAAAAAAAAGAAAAACAAGAAAAAAGCGCAATAACAAAATGATGACAACATTACCCTATTGGTTTCTTAAAATAATCAAGAACAAGAAACATTCTGATGGTACAAAACATATTTTGAATATATTTGAATACCAACCTGAGGATAGTAACATCAACACAATATTACGAACGAAGCTATATCATGCCTACATGTCCATATTTATACTCTCTTTAGTCAGGCTGTGAAACTTTATACAAGGTTTATTGACGTTGATTTTTTCGTGCTCGAGTATATCTTCCAATAATGATGTAGGTATTACGCGATAAAATGGGCGGATGCGTATCTAAATATTATCTAAATTGGCAAGGGTGCTACAATTACAAAACATTTAATACCAGTACAATTAGGCGTGAAGAAATCACAAAACGTTAAGTTGATTAGGCAGCTTTTACAGTAAAGAAATTTACATAAGTCTTTGACTCCCTTATCAATCCTGTGTTATATCATGTTGTTGTACATGTACGTAATTGTATCAGTTTGAACTATATGAAATAAATATTGTTTAAACCATAAACAGCTCAAATCACAGTTTTAAACTAAATTAATTGCTTAATCGATAAACAAGAACATTGGACACTACATATAAATTCTTTTATTACAGAAGCGCGATAACTTACAGTAATTCGGGCAGAAATTTTTAGTTTTGTAGGAGACTCATAATAATATCAATAATCGCTTTGTTTTGTTTTAAACCACAACAGATAATTATGTCGACTCAGTCAACCAGATACCCGATCTTTTGGCGGCTGGGTGCTTCTTCCATTAATGAAACCATATATTTTGCTCTGAAAGCTAAAATTACTAGCGCACATACTGACTCGGTTTCTATCACTGTAATGAAAAAACCCTGCCAATAGTAGAATGAAGTTCTTAGTTGTAATTTACGGAAAAATCTCAAATTTTATTTGAGCATAAAATTATTGTGTCTACTCATAAGAGTGCTACCAGCTTATATCAAATAACATAACATAATATTTATTAAGCATTAAATGTTATAACATTCATAGCCATATCAAATAGCATATTATACGCATATTATACAAACATATAAACGGCAAGTACATGGATAACAAAAAATTTAAGTATTTTCTAAAAATATCTTGCATTTCACCATTTTCCGCAGTACGGCGAACATTGATATAACATCACTTCTGTAAAAATTAATTCCTTTTAATAATATTCAAAAATGGAATAAATTGCTAATGAGAAGCTTTATAAATGAATTTACTTAAATTATTAGTAGTTTTAATAGAGTCTAAATTCATAGGTGTCATGAACTTTTGTTTTGTAGGCCAATGACAAATACAAATTGAGTGTAACTTACTATTGAACTAATTTAATATTAACAACATAAAATGCACCATGTATATTATCAAATGTAGGTTTTGGAAAACAAAACAACACAATGTAATCGATGCTTAAGCGAACATCAATATTGCAACAGTAAACGACGTCCTGTACATATGAATTGTTCGACAATATCACTTCAATCAATTTTATGAGAAGAAGAACAAAAGAAATAAAAGAAAAAAGTTTATTTAGGTAACTGATACATTCACAGCATCTCGTTACATACAGTTACAAATGTATTATCTAAGAAAAAAGCTAATAATACAGACATGAAAAGTTTAACTAATGCCATTCTTGAATTTTGAGTAAGCTAAGCATTTTCAATAGCTCTCGGGACGCTGCTTTGAAGAAGGCTTACCAGTGATACATGTATCATGCACGTTTCCAAGGTAGAATTCTAAAATACTTAATTTGAAACAACACAGAATTATTTTTCCAACAGAAAATAAAAGCTGACGGCCATTTTAATCTTTATTTTAACATAACTGTACCTCTAAAGTGCAATATCATTTTAATATAAGTGCACTATAATTTATCATTATTAATTATATGTTAAAACACGGAAATCTGTTTTGTTTTGTTATGTATGCAACTTATTACATGTATATAATTTATATATGACCAGTTGGTATTTCCAATATTATCATTGTTCTATTTTTAGAACATTAACTACATGTATGTACTAGAACTTTCTTAACTGTTGTAGAAAACTCATGCATTATATTTAGATAGAAACTTCTGGAATGTTCTTTATTGTTGAAGTTGCTAGATTATGATTACTTGAGAACATAATAGACCTTTCTGGAATTTTCTTAGTTAATATATATAAATTGACATTTTTCATTACCTTTACCTTTTTAAGTCATCAGTGATCTTTTAAGTCATCAGTTACCTTTTAAGTCATCAATATATTTGGAGTATTTTCAACTTGGATATTACGTGATTTATTGGAGCTTGGATTATTTTAAAAAAAGTTAAAATTATTCTTGTGGATTTTATTGTGGGAATTTATTCTAAAGTGTTCTTGGATTTAACTTGGATTTAACTGTGCTATTCAAAAAGGATCATTCCAGGATCAGATAAGACATTTTAATTTTACATTTATATTTGGACTTCAGGTATTTGTACACATAATTTGTTATTTTGATTTTCTTTATTAATTTTTCTGTAATAAATTTGATATTGTTACAAGTTTGTTGTTGGCTTTTCTTTCTCGTTACGCCTGGCTCGTAACAGTTTATTAATTGCAAAGTGTTGTCAATATACCTTAAGAAATAAATGCAATGTACGAGATACGAAGATTTAGCATGAGGTTTTGTCCGTGCAAAAAATCTAACCTGTATTATCATATTAAATTAATTTTACTTGTCAAATGTACATCTTTTATCCAAAACCATCGAGTAAAATGATAAACAAATAATCTATATTTTTATTGTCTAACTTAATTGAACAAACATGGGAATGTGACATGAATGATTTCATAGAAAAGAAGAAAAGAATATTGAAAACCTCATTGAAAAAATCCCGGAAAAATAGTACTCGGATAGTTGTTTTAAATAACATAAGTCACAAGATTCAGCAATAGCATGTCATCATTGATGATATTTCGCGGGCGTTACCCAACCCACTTTTAAAAAAAGAAGTATAGATAGAAGGATAATTATAGAGATAGAACTCAGAGAGCGAGATGTTGCCATTGTCATTGAGAGGGATGATAGGTCAGTTTTGCAGAGCAAATGTATGTAATAATTTTATATAAAAAGAAATTTTATCTTATATGTCAACATATGTTATTTTTTCTGTGTTGCCTTTAAAACACGATCAGAAATATTACCAAATGAACACAAACGAGTAGAGTGTTAAGTTGAGTGCATAAAGGTTAGCGTATGCGTAGAGAACAAAGTTTCACGTTACATAAAATGATTTTAGGATTATACTATTGCTCTTTTTAAGCATGTTTTTGAAGACACAGTGAAATGCAAAGCAGTAAATTATATTGAACGAAAAGAATTGATACTGTTATTTAAAGCTATTCATATTTTAATTTAAGATAGTAATAATTGTGTTAACAAGACGCAAAACATTCATTACCTTGTTGTTTTCTTTTGATGGGCTTACGTTGAAATGACAATGTAAAAGTCATACACGGCGAATTTCCAGCATTGATGAACGAATACTTTTGGTCCTAACTTGGTGGAAAAGAAGAATTTCAGTTTAATCATTGAACAAACTAAACAACATTCAAATATATGCTAACATTTAGGATAGAAGGAGAATGTTTATAACAGATTGAACTTGATAGCAGATTAGCCTGAGAATGCGATCATAAATTTTGACTATGAAATAATATTTCCAAATTCAACAATAACATCTGGCTTTTTATGAAGCAATCTCAGTAAGATTTAAAGATTAAAAACCTGAGAAATGTCAGATATTATCATATCATAGCTCTTTAATGTGAACGATAACCTAGAAGTTTTCATTCATTGATAGATTTAATAATGTCAATCAAATTACTGAGAAATAACCAGGTCTTGTCATATCAGATCAAATACCTGGCTAACCGTTTTTTTTTCTAATTTTTTTTTATCCTGGCTATATAAATGTGTTATTTTTTAGGTAAACAGGACGTTCAAGTCAGCATCTATATGGGAATACTATGATGTTGATGCTGATAAGGGTGATGCTTTTGGTGACCAGGATGATGTTGATGACGACGGTGATGATGATGATAATGATAGTAATGATAATGATAAACTAGTAACCACAACAACAACAAAAATGAAAACTATAAGTTAAAATATCTAATTATACATGTATAGTTTTAACTTGTTAGGAAACTACCCGCCTATATGACTGAAATAGTGTTGGAAAAAGGCGTAAAATGAAACAAACAAACAAACAAACAAAAACTTGTTGGGTTGAGTTCGAACCCGAGCTAAACCAACCGACGTTTAATAAGACAAGCCTCTAAATCTGATTTGAATTTACAAACATCCGGAGATGTGTTCTTACTTTCATGCCATACCATGAAGGTCTATGATCCCAACTACATTGAAATTAAAGGGGCGTGGGTTCAAACCCCAGAAGGGGCAACTTTTTTCTTTCTATTTTCGTTTTAACATTATTTATGTTTCTTTTAGATCCCTTGGAAGAAAAAGGTATTTGATTGTAATTATATATAATTATTGTAGGCATTTATTTGCTAAATAAAGCCAAATTTAATAGCAAGTATGATACCAGATATTTTCAAAGTTTAATAATGAAAATAAAAACTACATGGTAAAAGTATTTAATATTTCGCATGATCAACCAATATACTTTTAGAAAAATGTACGCAAACAGCCCCTCATTTTAGTAAATTTAAGGGATATTTTGAATAAGGCTTTTTATATAGGGAAATTGTTAAATAAGTCTTTAAAGTGGGTTGGGTAGGGTAACATTTTTATACATATGAAACACATTTTGTGTAGAAACAATCATTTTGCTTTTGTAATTTGTTACCTGAATGTTTTTATTTGTTTTTTTTTAACAATGAGCTATTGCTCATTGTTTAAACATTTTCCATAATGATGATACTATACATTATTTAGAGTTTCCTAATTTCTGAAAAGAAAGCTCTTCTTATACCAAAGTCTTAGTTCAGAAATATCTCAATAACTCATAAACAACACGTTAAATTTTATTTAAATTTTGCATACAGGTGGCCTTTAAGACATATAACTGTCCTATGTTGTCAATTTTACAGTTTCTTATAGTGTTCATTACCCATGGTCTACCTTAAGTAAGGAAGTAATTAAAAGTCGACAAGTTTTCTTGACTGACGTTTTGGAATACAGAGAAAGGTTTGACGTTTTGGAATAAAGAGAAAGGTTACACAAGTTTTGTCATGAAAGAAAACAAATCCAACAAAAATGCCAGACACTTTTTATATAATCCGCAACCTTCTTATATACGCAACGATTACAAGAAATTGTACTATGGCACTTAACAGTCTCCATTCTTTGTTTTTATTTTCATTAATTTTCTGTGGATAATGTAAGCAGATGATTATCTTATTTATTTTTGTATTGATCTCATAAAAACTGAACTGAAATAGAATAAGATAAAATGCCAAAAAACTTATGCCAAGTGTTATTTTAGTTTTAGAATTAAAAAATATCTTTAACGTTCAGTGCACATTAAGTGTTTGCTACTATATTATCCAGATGCGGAACGTTAGATATACTGAACTTATTTATCTATTAGTCAGTTATAAATAAAATAAAGTATGAAAATTAAACAATATAATATTACCATCAAAACGTTGATATAAGCATTGTTTGAAACGTTTCTGCTGAGACTGAGAGACATGAATGCTTTACATAGTTTCGGTGAATATTAAACCATATGTTTATATACGGTTGTAACTGAAATTATGAATTAAGCTTATTTGATTGCCCTAATCAAAAATAAGTCTTCTTTCTCTGCTTCTTTCTGTAATGATTTAAACACAGAATAATTGTAAAAAAGAATGATTGAACTTTGTAAACGCATTCATCATTCATTTTGTTTACACATAAATATTCAACTTTTGTAGACATAATTTCTATCTTACGTTTGCTGTAAAAATAAAATAGGAGTATAGAAACAAGGAGACTTAAATTGTCCGTAACATGGAATTTTGTTGTGAGATTAAAGAGAACAATATTTATTCTATGGACACAATGTCTATCCGGAAAACGAACAATTGCAATGAATGTTCTCTATTTCTCGTTTGACACTTATTATCCCATTGTAATCCCATTTGAAATAGTTAACATAATTACACATTATTTGATTGACATTGTAATATATTGTTTTAGCTTTGCAATGTTTATCTCCATATGATATTTCAGTTTTATTTACGTAAAGTAAAGCAAAAGAGTGTTATTCAATGAACGGTTGCACAATTCTTGGCACTAGAACATTTAGTAATACGTGTTTACGTATATCTAAATTGATTAGAAATAGGAAACTTCAAACAAAGTGCGTCGGAATGTTTCTGTGAATCTAAACTTTTAATTTACCCTCTAGACCATTAACCAACATTTGGCTAAGTAGATATAAGCTATAGTTTGTTTTCATTTACAAAAGCGAAGTAATTTATGAAAATAGGCCATCAATCACACATGCTACAATTGTTTTCATCCCTTGGCAAGTGGTTAAAAGGATAAGAAAAGCTTATTTTATTGACGCTTATTCTGATACCGACCTTTTATTGGAATAACAATAGATTTGACCACAAACATTGACTGTTAACAAATATGTTGTGGTGAAATTTTTATTGTATTCGCTTTTCTGATTATTGGAATCAGACGAGTGAGAGATGTATGTGTTTTCTTTTGGCACTGAACTGTTCATATAAATTAGTTTTTAATACTAAGAGTATGATATTATATTGTTTGCACATTTAATTGTTTTGTTCATATTTTACATTTATTTAAGCAGATGGAAATTGTAGTACATTGTAAAAGCTACAAAGTTAGCATGCACATGTACGAGTAATAAAATAAAAAATAACATAATATATTCTTATAGTGAACTGTCAGTAGATTAGCACCTGGTTTGAAATCACATATTAAATATAACTCACTTTACAGATGGAAATAACATGTCAAGCGTTCTTCTACAGATTTGATGTCGCCACAGATCTTATTCAATTGAACGTCATTATAAATGTAGCCTATATTATGACCTGTAACAAAGACAATACGATATTACTTTAATCGTACTTTTGGAACGATTGAATTATTGCTTCACACCTCCAGATGTGTTAACAATATAATTCATCAATCAAATTAAATGAAAATATATATAATATAGCTTTTAAAAAGTTAACAAATACTGCCTCATCCATAACACGATTTGTGTAATTCACGAAAATATAACTTAATAATTTATTGCCATCAATTTACATTTATTACAATGGGCAATTTGTATAGAGTTTGATTGCAAGAAGGCGTCTTTTAATACACCTATTAAGGCATTTGATGTTATAATTTATATCTTAAAACGTATCTGAAAACTGTATGTAAATTATCTGCAGAAATAAGCACAAATCGGGATGCATTCTGATTTAAAGTAATGAACTCTTATTGGAATGTTTGAGGAAGAGTCGCTTTTTATAAACAGGTCCCTTAAATTTCCAAGTTTTTTCTCAAATAGAATTTATTTTTTTTCACACATTTTCTAAAGACAATTGTACAGAGGAAAAGAATCTTGATGTCTAAGATTGTCCAGATAATGGGATTATGTCGTGACAAAGTGGATTAATGAGAACATTATTCATTACAAAGACACATTGTCTATCCGTGAAAGAATACGTTACATCAATTTTTCTATGTCTATCACTAAAATGTGACAAATATGTTCAGCCATTATTGTTAATAACCGTTGTTTAGTCATACTTTTTTTTATCTATTTAAGATTTCAGAATGCAATTAAATAAAATAAATAAATATTTATCAAATTTTTGTTTGGGGTCTTTGAAAAGTAAAAATTTTTTCAAATTTTATATTTTTTACAGCCCGCAATGAAAAATTTGTTAAATATTGGAACGAAAAAGGTGTTCTTTTAAACATCGAAAACTAAAAAATTGGAATTTATAATGAAATTATTTAAAAGACGAAACCACTAAAAAAAAATTTAAAATAAAAATTAAAACAAATTGTTGCAAAAGTAACATCCTATTTACAAGAATGAAAGAATGATAGAAACACAATGTCAAACACATTTGTTAAATGCCAATTTTCTACTAACATGATGCAGTATCAATATTCCAAACTCAGTATAAATATATAATAAATAAATCATTAATGATCGTTTCTTTATATTTGATTTATACCATCGAATATCATCAATACACCATCACAGTCGGTTGATATACAATGGTGTGAGATGATGCGAACATGTAACTGTAAATTAGAGTCTGTATATAGTAGTTATAACAAGACCTCCTGATCATCGTAAGGTTTATGATATCGATTTAGTAAAAAAGACATTAGTACAATAAATACGATCTGACAGGATATTTAAAGAAAGTAGAAACAATGATATTGTTAGTCAAAGGTGCATTGCTTTCATTGCTTCCAAAATTGATTAGTATGAATAATCAGTATCATAAGTTAGTGTAAGGCAAAGGGTATATAGGAAGGGAAGCCATTTAAAACTAATATTACGATTTGAATTCTAATATTGAATTTTTTTCAAAGGACTTTTTCAGTTTAATTTAATAACAATTTCATTCTTGCCTTTTTCATTTGCTTATGACTGTACATTTGCATATGTATTCCTTTTTGTGGAATGAAAATGTTTTAGTTATAAGCCAAAAAAAACAAACAACAAACAAACAATTTCTGAATTATACCATCGAATATCAATACATCGCAACAGTCGCTTGACATACAATGGTGAGAGATGATGCAAAGTCATTCAAAACTGATTTTATGGTTTGAATTCTAATATTGAAATATTTTCCAAGGAACTATTTCAATTTAATTTTATGACAATTTCATTCTTGCCATTTTCATTTTCGCATCATTGTACATTTGCACATGTATTCCTTTTTTTGAATGAAAATGTTTACTTCGTCATAATATTAACACCAATTTGAATAAATGCTACTGGAAATTACTTTATCAGTTTTCCCAAAACCTTTATTGTTTTCTAGTTATCAGCCAAGAAAGCAATTGTCAGATATATCTATGGCTATAAATAATAACATTTGCCAAGATATCGGTTCCACCATAAGAAAATCGGAACCAAGTATAATGTGCAGTCAGATTTGCCAATGATGATTTGATTCATCGTTAAGGTTTCTAGGCCAGTATAATAGAGTATTTCTTATTATATGAATGTGTTTCATGCATTTATATGCCATATTAAAAACATTGAATCTAAAAAATACTACGGTAAAGCTACAGGCAAAGCCTAAAATGTTAAAATATATTAAAGTATATAGATATACGGTTTGTAGTAAGTTATTTTGACCTTATTGTACCTCTAAAATTCATAACGTTTCTATTTTTTAATTCAAATAGATATTCTTACACGGGGTAAATTCTAAGAAAATTGAATGGAAGATGCATTTAAAGTAAACATTCCTTGCCATTAAAAAGAATTGGAGGAAAATTGCAAATAATTCCCTAAAAAATATTTCAATATTAGAATTTAAAAAGTAAAATCAGTTTTGTATGGCTTCTTTTATTTTGCAAACGAAAAAATTGATAAAATGTTGCTCTGACAATCCTTATATTGAAATAATTAATGTTTGCTCTATCAGCCATTCTCAAAACAAAATATTCGCGAAGAAGAAGTAGGTCAATCAAACACCTTGTAATATATGAAAGGATTCACAGCGGTTACACGTATGACCGAATTCTTAATCTGTAGGCCATACGATCAAAGCGTCTTTGATTTGAGCTATCTAAAATAATAAGAAACAAATCACTTGTAAATGCGTAGAAGATGAATTGATTATGCTACACAGATGGACTAAGGTTACAAATCAAGATCTCTATCAACTTTATGTATGAAATGTAGTTGGTATGTTGATTTGAATGACTTCTATATCACAGGTGTAGACTTTTTACATATATGTTACTGCACTGTCGAAAGGAAACTAAATATATCAAGGGAAAAATGACTACATAGTGCATGCACGAGACACAAAAACCCTATCGCCATTTCCTTTTTTTTTGTATTTTCTGATCGCAGGTCAGGAAATACAATGCTGACATTCAATCTCAGGAACAGCGCTTCCCGACAAACCTAACAACAAGTAGTTCTCAAAATAGCTTAAAACTACTGATGTAAATGAAAGAAATATTTTTATTTTGTTACAAATATCCAACAAATTACAACGCATTCAAAGTTTAAAAGTAGCTTCGGCTTATAGAATTGTCAATAAATGCACGATCACAAATTATTATGAATATCATTTTAATCAATAAAAATTGCTCGGCTATTTCCTTATAGCTTCGGACTATTGTGATAGGAATTAAACGCCCCCTAAATGGACATTTCTTATTTTGACTTTCTGAAAAAATAAAGTAAGGATGTTGACTCTAGGACAGGGACGAATTTCAAGCAGTCGACGATCAAAAATCAATTAACGGTCTTATAAGTTAAGCACCCGATGATTTAATCCACGTACACAAAAAAATGTCAATTACCAATTACCGAAGGCTTCAGCGCGAATTACACAAATAAACCTGACTGTCGAGAAGTGAAATATATACGTGTCGGACTGTTTGGGCAAGAAAATTCTCGCCAGTGTTAAACAACAGGTTTACCGTGAACAAAATATCTCGAAATTAATAAAGATTATAAACTATAAATGGAAATTCTATATTTAGAATCATTAGGTTTCATTAAGGCATTATTTGTAAATCGTCTCCGTGGTCCAGAGGTAACACGCTGCTTTTGGTGCGAGAGGTCAGGGGTTCAAATCCCAGTCAAGGCAACTACTTTTTAAGTGTCTTTTTAGCAATTTAAACATTCTTTCGTAATGTAGACCATGGGTTATGCAGAGTTTGAAGAGTTTTCAAATAGTCTAGAATCACTTGTCAACTACATTGAAATTAAGGGGCGTGGGTTCAAACCGCATAAGGGTCAACTTTTTTATTTCCTTTGTTCTATTTGGGTATCTCTCAGATCCCTTATGGAAAAGAAGTGATTGATTTTAATTATACAATTATTGTATGTAATTTTTTGCTAAATAATGCCAAATCTAATAGCAAATACGATACCAGAAGGCAGCAGACATTTTCACAAAAAATCTTACGACAATTTTTTGTCATAAGAGAAATCTTACGATAAATCTCCTTTTCACAAAAAATCTTAAGAAAATCTTAAGTGCAAAATCTGTCGTAACTTTATGATAGGTCTTCCCCGTTCGTAAGTGTATTTTTTTCTCTCTTAAGGGTAAGATATCATGTATCTCTTACCTAAACTGAATAAAAACAAACAAAAAGTTGGAGGACAAATAAATATTAAGCTACAAATAGGTGAAATAACACAAATTGAGGTATAATTATTTTTCAACATAAACATTTGTGACGTCATGACTTGATGACGTCACGATGGAGAGGGTTATGAATAGTTTAAATGTGAACTATACTGTAGTATTATTGAAAACTTATGATTTGTACAATTGGTGAGTTCGATTTCATTGCCAGCATGTACTAGTGGTACCTTTTTATTTATTAATAACATAGTAGACATTCTTTCTGAATCTTTTAGATATATATAATTATCTTCAAATTGCATCAGTTTGAATCATTTTTTGTTCTTATTGAATTTGAGTGTGTACAATAGATATTTCAAGCTCTTGATTACTTGATTTTAAAACTGGAATCAAATATAAAGCATGCACACCACTATCAAATGAACGTTGCTAGGGATGTTTTTGTCGTAAGATTTATCGTAAGCGATTTTTTTATCTTAAGATAAAATTTTAACTTACGAGTGACTTTGTGAAAATGACTTAAGGTTTAACTTACGATTATCGTAAGTGAAAAACTTAAGATAAATCGTAAGATTATTTTGTGAAAATGTCTGCAGATATTTTCAAAGTTTGATATATTTCGCATGATCAACCAATATTCTGTTAAGAAAATTTAGGCAAACATTGAAAGCAGCCCCTCATCTTGGTTAATTTAAGGGCTATTTTGAATAATGCGTTTCATAAAGTGAAATGGTCAAATAAGTGTTTAAAGTTGGTAGGGTAGGGTAACATTTTTATACACATAAAAAACATTTTGATTAGAAACAATCATTTTGCTCGCATAATTTGTTACTTGAATGCTATTATTTATGTAACAATGAGCAATAGGAAAATATGTTTTCATAATGATGATATTATACAATAATTGGAGTTTCCTCTCATTTCAAAAAAGCCCTTCTAACAGCAAAGTTTTAGTTCAGAAATGTATCCTTAACTCATAAACCACACTGTCACTTTTATTTAAATTTTGCATACAGGTGATCTTGAAGACATATAACTGTCCATATAACTGTCGTGTCAATTTTACAGTTCCTTATAGTGCCCATTACCCATGGTCTACCTTCAGGAATTAGCCACAATATGCAAGGATACAGTGTGGCTGTAATAAAGAAATGTATGATGCAAGTAGAAACTCAGGTTATGCAAACTTTCGTATGTATCAAACTCAAACTGTTATAGTAAAAAACTAAATGCAGTCGCTACAACTCGTTGTGCCCCGTAAGATGAATTATAGTATATCAAAATAAACATATACAGGAAAATACATACTGATGTATAGTAAGATTTAAATTGCACAGAACAAAAAATGCCACAGAGCTTGCAGCCCTTTGATTATTTAAGTTGCTGGCTTATAACTTTCCGTGAGTTACTCCCTGCAATAATGTACTATGATAGGCTTCGCAAATTAACTTTACATTTTTATATATTCTTCAAACATAGGTTTTAGGCAGTTTTATCGTTTCATGTTTTTCCCATATTATGTTTAAATTGTTCTTAATTATAAACGAAAAATATCATTAGAACCAATCATCAGTTAACAAAGAAACAACACTTCAGAATATATAAAAAAAATAGTAAATGTCAATCAAATTATAGATGAAGAAATCGACACATCTTCTTCAGAATATCTCTTTTATCATAATAAAAAAAAAATGTCTGCATATTCACCTTACAGGAATATTGTCTAATATAGAAAATTGATCATGACAGATGTCGATTCCTTATTGTTTTGATCTAGACCAGTCTCTGTTATTTGTATATATGCCATACCTTATTGTATTTTTCAATTATGTTAATTTGAATATATCTATAAATGTAAAGAAAGCTTGCAATTTATCAAACGAATCTCAGGAAAAAGAAATAATCTGAATAAAAGGTATAAAAGTGTTTACTAAATTACAGACTAATACATTTTTACTGCATGTGAGATATTTTCCAATCCCCCAAGAACATTTTTATTTCAACCGACAATTAATTCACACAATAACATTAACAAGTAAGATTGTACCAACCCCTTTTATTCTGATTAGATTCCTTTCTATACTTGCTGAATTACATTGTACTTTATTCTGTTTATTCTCGGAACTATTTACCGTTCAAGACTATTGCAATTAATGTTACATGAGTTTAATTACAGAACTTTAGCAAAGAAAATATCTTACACTTTAGACATAAAATCTTAGTTTCACGAATTTGATTGAAATTCCTTTTCAATATTATCATATTTCGATTTTGTTTAAAAGGATAGTACATCGTTAAAATGAAGAATCCCGAGAAACTGGGTGTTTTCCTAAAACTTCAAGAAAGTAATAAGCAAATTACATTTTTACATTTATCAATGTGTCAGTATTACATTTATGCCACATAAATCTTTTCTTGTCAATATTTTGTTTTCAAGAATGAAGCGATAACAATGCATCATCAGACTCCCGATAAACAATTTTGTTTGTTTTGGATACAATAGGAAGTAGATTATATCGCTAGGAAAAGATATATACAGTATTCTTCACCGTAGGGAACGTGTTACAGTATCGCGTTTTTCGGTTACAGTATAGAATTTTAAAGATGGAGGATTATTTATTTATGTAAAGAGAGGTAGGTGATTTTTATTCCGGTCCATACTTCAAGTAGTTTAGTTTCTAAAAGATGTCTTTGTGCTTTGCTTGTTAGGAACAGAATCCGGTATCTAGTCATATATATCTTCAGACCCTGCACCGCAGATTTATCGATATATTGTCTCATAAATTTGCAGATTTGAAAGTTTGAAAATTTCAATCGAGAGACCAACGCATTTTTCTGCAATTTCGACATTATTTATGTATGCCTAGAAAAAGTAAATCTACAAAACGTTAGTGCTTTCTGTTAGGAAACGTTTATAAAAGTAAATGACTTGTTGAACCGATTTTGCTGTTGGTAAAATGCGTTTGAAGAAATAAACATTGTTACAGTATAGAGCGAGGTAATTTGTGCAAGGTTACAGCATAGACCTAGCGATTTGTATCCGATTTCGTTACAGTTTATACCCAGGTTTTTGTTACAGTTTAGACTTCGATATTTTCTATATAATTATACTTGGTACTATGTATGAATGTTACATAGACTTTTAATCTCTCTGTGAGCTTATTGGCACGATGGCTATTCGTACGTCTGTCGTACACATTTGTGTGCAATCTCATCCGCTCAGTATAACTACTTGACTAAATCTGATGGAATTTACATGACTTTATACCAATTAAGTTGTTCAAATGGTTTCGGTTGCAATCGGGGATACGAAAACCCAAAACATAGATTTTGAAAAAGGCAATGTTTAAAGACCCTTCTCATCTCGAACCAGAATCATTCAAATCAAATCATGTTATGGCGTCTTTTCAAATGCTTCTTTGTTGAAGTAACGATTATTTTGTCATCATTTAATTTAAAGGTTTTTTTTTTATTTCAGACATCCTGTATAGCAGTTTCATGTTTCTGAAAAAGAAAATAATATTGAAAGTTATAGAGTATAAATTAAGGTCAGACAATTACAATATCTTCTCTAGTGAGCCTGATGGAGGTACATAATAGTGGCAGAGTCGGGATAAGGCCGTCGACTTCAAATCATCTTTCATTTACTGCTGTAGTTGAAATCCAATCATGACTTTAGATTCTTTGTATGTGAGGAATCTATCAAGCTAATTTACGGAAGGTCGGTGGTTCTAGTCAGGCGCTCGTGTCTGAAATGTTTCACAAAGGGTATCTGGGGTCTTTCTATACACTAAAGCAGGAATGTTTTCACATGACCTCAGTGTTGTTGAAACTTAAAATCCAAGAAAGCCAAACGTAACAAAATAGAGTTAAACATAATCCCTAAAGAAATTCCAACACAACAAAATTGAAAATGTTCATAAACCCTTTTAAATACTTACAATATACATTATGGTAGATGGAAATTCCGACTTAAAAGAGAATTTAAGGTTGCAGTATTGCTCACTTAAATACTGTTTAATCATTCTTAGGGTATTGCCTGATTGTTAATTGTGTCTTTTGACAGCTTATATATGGTATGCAGGCTTCATAACCTCCGATCCCCTCTAAAATTTCTTTTTTTTAGTTTCACTCTTTGTATTCTCGTTTATGGTACATTTTTAACCTAGGGGTAATATGCCGTTTTCCATAGAATGGCAATAACGTGTCACATTTATGGAACAGAATTAGTGCATTTATTCAATCTTTGGACTTACATTATGCTTGATTCTATACTTCTTTATGACAATGGAAACCTAGCTACGTATTGCTGAATACAGTCATGCATTATGATTACTGAATGCACTATCATGTAATCGCAACTTCATGTGTTCCTTTCTGAACCATTAAACTCACATATTTTAATATGCTATATGTTTAATTGCATCTTTTTTAAGGACAGCGTATAATGTTCGGTGTTTAAGATAACATTCTTTGCTTGTTCTTGATATAACTAGATGTTAAATGGTAAGTTCCTGAAAGTACCTTTAATTTGCTATAAATCTGCCACTTACATATTGTCGACACTATTTCACAATAAATAATTGATTTTGATCAATACTTGGGCGAATTTGACGTGTCTTTGCATTCATATGCTGCCATATATTCACTTATTACAAATATAATGCAAGACATGATCAGTGCGCATTGACAACGAAGATGACAACGATAACATTATTATAATCGCATGTTACAGTACGCACTAAGCAGTTGGCAGTAAGCATAATGCGAGTTGCAATATTTTGTTTTCATATTATGACAGCAGGTGTCGCTTTGTCGGTACATCCCGTTATTTTACGAATGGTCCCGCTATTTGGCACGTGGGGTAAACAAAGTTACGTCCCCTTTATATAGGGGCGTATACCGAACAGTGTTAGTTGGGGCTGACATGTATAATGTGGAAGATTATGAGGAAAACAATTGAGTGTTTTTGGAGATTCGGCCAACATGTGACAAAAATATAATAGATGTCTCTTATTACTCATCCTACAAGTGGCAAAACACCTCTTATACATTGTTTATACAACTTTTTGAGCGTTTGCCGTAGAGTGAAATTGAATTTAAAGATATATTATCATGCTCAAACCTGATATTTGAAAATATTGATTTTTGGTTCACAGTCTTTTTGTAATATAAAATATTATTTTTGCTTATAACTATATACATGCTGTATTATTAAGCATGCATCGATTCAATTATGTAATTTCTGTTTGGCTTCTAATTGTTTTAGGTTTGTTACTATTCATTTATATGCATTTGGCGACATTTGATCATTCAATATATCAATGAAGGTTTAACAGTCGAATATAATTTTTACTAATAACCAAAGTGCATATACACGCAGCAATGACTAATTGTACATGTTTCGTGTATTCTGGAACTTATTTTTCTGAAACACAATTTCAAAGTTGAAAATTCTAGGTGGCGACAGTAACGTATGTTACATTTCAGGGCATTAATGGTACTTGTAAAAGAAAAATACCAGCTAAAAATGTAAAACTGAGAGAGTCCCTATTAGACAAAGTGGCAGCCACCTCGACATTGTGACCTCAAGAAAAACCTTCCTATAAGAGCTACCCATAGTCCGATTAAAGTAAAATTTAACGTCAAACAAATTGCAACACAAGCTTTTTTTTACATTTTTAGTTTGTTATACACATCATATAAAACAGGTAAAAACCCTAAAAAAATCTAACCATGGCAAACCAGTAAAAAAACCAATTCAAATTTTGCATTTGTTTCGAGT
Source organism: Ruditapes philippinarum (assembly GCF_026571515.1). Classification (NCBI taxonomy): domain Eukaryota; kingdom Metazoa; phylum Mollusca; class Bivalvia; order Venerida; family Veneridae; genus Ruditapes; species Ruditapes philippinarum. Next base: position 179,429 of record NW_026865659.1, read on the forward strand.
TTTTATATGGCTCTGCATGTACACCGTATACAGAGTTTTATACTGAAACCCGTGTCGCGGTAAACAAAAGTTATGAGGCCGCGCGATTTAAATATATCAAAATTTACACATTTACTACTTGGAGTTGGATTTAGAAGCTGTTGTGCAAAGAATGAATACATTTTTATATTATATTTACTTGTTTTTACAACTTTTAGTCTCGTACATGCCCAACTATCAAATACAATGAATGAATTGTAATGGGTTTTCGCGTGTATATAAATCAGCGATTGTCGTTTAAAACAGTAAAGATTTTGCAATTTTCATGAGATATAAATAATCATTAGCCTATATATTAACATTCTTTTTGATAATACGATGTTTATGAAGTAGGAAAAATAAAAATAAACAAATTTGAAATTATCCTGGGTAGCTTCAAAATGTAACTACGGAAGCGTGTTTGGGTAAACAATGCACGAAATCTAGAATAAATTGTTATTAATTTTAGAATCATAAATAAATAATATTTATTAACAGATCATTAGTTTTTGGTATGAAAATGTCATTGTGTATGATAGCTACTATGTTTTCATTTTAATAACATTTGGAAGATAGGAATTGAAATTTAATACCGAGTGTGATACGAGTATATTATCTTTTTTACATATTACATGTAGTGATATATGAGATGTCAGGGGAGTCAAATACAGAAACATAATTTACAATGATTATGTAATTTCAAAATTGTGATTCCAAAAAAGGGAGAAAACTTATTTTACAGTCACAGTAAGCAGTTGTTGAGCTCCATGGTTTAACCAGAGACATAGATAACATGTTATCTGTGTCTCTGGTTTAACTTAATTGTGCTACAAATATTGATGAGGAGCTATATTCGGAGTTAACTGTTGCTTTGCCAGTGGTAATAGATCCCCATTTTGAATGTTAAATTCGTTGTACAATTTTACAAACACATGAGATAAGATATTTCAATACAAACGTAATGAATCAGAGATAATTGTGCTAATATAGATATCTGTATGTCCATGTACACCGTCTGTTTTCTGTTTAAAAACATGTCTATCTGTCCATCTGGCTCTCTGTTTTTTGTCTTTACCAAAAAATAAAATTTGATAGTTGTAAAACTTGAATCTGAGATACTGTTAACATCTGCCTATCTTTAATAGGGGTTGTCTATCTGTTTGTTTTCCTTTCCTTATGCTTTTCATCCTATATTTATGAAAACTACAGCATATGGTCTGTGAATCATATTGAAAGTATTGGCCTAAACGAACAGATAACTCATTTATATGAAGACATTGATTGAAAAATAGTTCGGGTGCTTTTTTTGATAATCCAAAAATGAAAGCCCTGTCATACCTACAACCATGTGACCACAGGGAAAATGCCTCCTTTTATTTAATTCTGTTTCTCTCGTCAATAACAGTTACAGATGTAATTTAAATATCTGGTAAAAAGTGATCCCTCAGATGCATTAAAAAGCAAATTTACATGAAAATTGCAGAGCCGGTTTGATTGAGTCTGTATATGACGGATAATATAAAAAATAATGAAAAAGTGCAACATCCCTCATGCCCCTAGCACTGGATTGAGCGGTACTAAATTCTCAACACTTTAAAGTGCTGGATTCAATGATCCCGAAAGACCAGAAAAATATAACAATACTGAAGTGAAGTACGGGGCAACTTTTTACAGCTGCCACACAGCACTTCACATCTATAAATATCTGGTAAAATAAGTGATCCCACAGAAGCCTTAAAAACAGCAAATTTACTGAAAATTACAGGCATGGTTTGATTGAGTCTGTGATCATGAAAGCTGTATTTGACTTTGAACATACGTTTTGCTCTATAGTGCACCCAAATTTGATGCATTTCTCTGAAGAGGACTCCACTTTTTGGGTAAAATTTATTTGATGAATTAAGTATTATTATTTTAAGACCAAACAATGTTTTTTTGGCTTGCAGCCACGGCTGCAAGCCATTTCATATGGAAAACTTGTTCCGGTTAGGTGGTTTCCTGCTTACATCTGTTGGTGCATGATTGAACGGGAAACCAGCCGCAATCGTGCCAATCGCAACCTTTCGGCCTTTTCCGTCACTCTTCGGATTAATGATAATAGCCGATGTAGTTCCGATTGCAATCGTAACAATTCGGGCGATTCCGTCATACTGCGGAATCAGACGAAGTAATATAACGGAAATCTAAGCTATTTTAGTTACTTCGGTAATCCCAGTTTGTTTATATAAATAGGATTTCTATTTTTACTTGATTACCGTAATAAATTATAAACGAAATTGTTCCGTTTCAATTGTTTTTCAAGACGCAAAAGTTAGTTTCTTTTATAATTGTTTTTTGTCTGTATTAGTTTTATACAATAGAGAATGGTAGTAGTATTCCGTCTTCAAAGGGTGGTCCTGCTCACAGACGCTTGGGGGTCAGATCCTGCCCCCCCAACGTGATACGCCCCTGTAAACACTCTACCAAAACTATTTTAATATTTAAACACGAATTGTACATCTGTTACAACGATAAAAATGGTTTTCTTTTCATATACGTAAAAATTGTTTGAAAACCATTTTGAAGGCACAACTGTGCAAGCCTTTCCTTTTTAAAGGAAACTTTATTTGTAATCTCTTTTTAATTCCATTTTAGATGACTGGATGTAAAGCCGAAATGATAGAAAAGAGTATTGTTATCATTATGACGAGAAGAGAAAACTGCAAGAGACCATAATATGATTAGAAGTTCAGAAACAAGAAAAAAATGTTGAATGTATATTTATTTAAGACAATAATGTAAGTTGCAGAAAGAACATAAATTTCGTGGCGATGTTGTCAGTAAAGTTGAAACCTTCGACTTTCATGTTTAAATCAAGTCTTTGTGTAAATCAAGACACTTTAAGCGTGAAGTAAGGTCCTAGGAAGAATCAAAGGCGTAAATGGCCTCCTGATAGCTAAAATACGTTACCACCATTGTTGTAACTGTAACAGTCATTTCAAGACGTTCTTTTTATGATAAGTGCAAACACACGACTTGTAAATCTAGTGAAAAGACCATCGAAAGCAGGAGAAAGCTTTTTAACCAGTATGCAATACTTTGAAATTTATTGAAAGGATAACTTTTTTTTAATATGACTAGGTGTAGTCGAACTAATGAGCATTATGAGAGATATAGAGATGTGGAGATCACTTAAATATCTCTTTATATAATAAGGAAGAAAACATAAATAGGTTAAACAAGATGTGATGGCATTCAATTTCAAAGGTGAAATATTTTTTAAAGCAACCTAAATTATACATGACATAAAATTGGCATTTTGAACATATAAAATTGTAATTTTGAACCATTACTAAAGACATAACTACAGCTCATTTTCAGCATTTATTCTTCACTAACTTAAGTGTTGTACAATATAGATAGTTGGACCATCCTGGCAATGATAAATGAAGTTATTTCTACTAAATCATGTTAAAAGTGATAGTTTGCATTACATTTATGGGCAATATTTGGATGGATGAGACTTTGGTAACTTACAAATGTGTTAAATGACACAGCAAAAGACTAAATAACGAGTTACTTTCAGAAATTGAGTGTATTACCAGATGCATTGTTTGTTGTAACTAAGTTTGTTTTCTTTATTTTTATAAATTATTCAAAAATAGTTAAAAAATGCTAGAATAATGTCAATGTAATTGATGTAACGTATGTTACATTTTGCTTATGTGATTATGTTTCTCTATTATTTATATAAGCTTATGTGATATAAATAATATTTGAACCTCTTTTCAATTGTAAATATTAGGTATTTTTAAGATGATGCAATTTGAACGTTTTGCATTATTATTATAAGTGGGTGGGGTAATAATCTTGTGTGTCACAAGTGAATAAATAATAAAAAAGAGGCCAAACCTGTTATTATTCATTGCAAATTCTATTCTTATGAACACCAATACATGCTGGCTAAAAAACAACCAATCTATAACAGAGAAAGACAAGACAGTCGCCACATATTAAACATATTACGATATTATATATTACGATTTTTATGCCTGGACAGGTACTCTTAAACTACTTGCCAAAAGTCAAGTTTCCGAAGGTATATTTTTTAAGGGTTTTACTACAAGGTCCATGCATATATATTGATTGCAAAATACTAAAGAAAGCTTGTGTTGCAATTTGTTTGATGTCATATTTGATGTCATATTACATATACTCATAACTTTAGTGGCCTACCAGTGGAACATCAAATGCTGTGTTTTATTGAGAATGAGCGTTAGATATAATTATCTCCTTTTTAATATTCACCTTTAAAGATATATAAACATTGAACTTATCCTGATCCATCTATATGGTACAAGACAGACTTCATTAATTTTTATCTACATGTATTATTTTATTGCTTTCATGAAACATTGTCTCAACATTTCTCCATTCATATTCCTAGAGTATTTTCCAGTTTTAGGAACCTGTCGCACGAAAACTGGAAATAGTATACAATAAGTATCTCAGACCAAAACCAGTTTATGTTCTGCCATATATTATGAGCTTGTGACATTGGCTGATTCACATTTCTTATGCAGACGCAAGATGTTCTTTTTTGTTTATTCATTTAGGTCGCATTCATTCTTTTACTTGGGAACACAC